>NC_045971.1:50788837-50862303 GCF_010909765.2 Amblyraja radiata
CCTGACCCTTGACCCTGACCCTTAACCCTGACCCTGACCCTTGACCCTTGACCCTGACCCTTAACCCTGACCCTGACCCTTGACCCTGACCCTTGACCCTGACCCTTGACCCTGACCCTTGACCCTTGACCCTTGACCCTTGACCCTTGACCCTGACCCTGACCCTTGACCCTGACCCTTGACTCTGACCCTTGACCCTTGACCCTGACCCTTGACCCTGACCCTGACCCTTGACCCTGACCCTGACCCTGACCCTGGCCCTGGCCCTGGCCCTGACCCTGACCCTGACCCTGACCCTAACCCTGACCCTGACCCTGACCCTGACCCTAACCCTAACCCACCCTACAACCTAACTCTAACAGCAGACCCCATTGAATCACCCTAACAAAACGCCCCGAACAACCCAAAACATCCCCCCAATTCCTTCCCCCCCCACAACTTAAACCTTACAACAGACCCCCACTGAATCCCCACCAAACAACCCCCAAAAAATACACCCAAACCCAAAGGCTGCCCCCGCCAGCAGCCAGTATACGAAGGACCTACACCCCAAACAACCCAAAACAGCCCCCAAAACAACCAAACCCCCCCCAACCCTACAACCTAAACCTAACAGCAGACACCACTGAATCACCCCAACCCTAATAAAACACCCCGAATAACCCAAAACATCCCCCCCATACGACTGATAACACCCCCCCCACCCCAAACCTAACAGCAGACCCCACCGAATCACCCCAAACAGCCCTAAAAACACCCCCAAACAAACCAAAACATCCCCCCAAACAACTGATAACCCCCCCCCCCGCCCTACAACCTAACCCTAACAGCAGACCCCATTGAATCACCATAACAAAACACCCCGAACAACCCAAAACATCCCACCAAATTCTTTCCCCCCCCCCAACCTAAACCTTACAACAGACCCCACTGAATCCCCACCAAACAACCCCAAAAAAATACACCCGAACCCAGAGAAACCCCCCCCCCCCAGCAGCTAGTATACGAAGAACCTACCAAACTCCCCCATAAACCAGACAGGCTACAAAAGAGAGGGTAGAGACCCTGACACGTCCACAACACCATACCCACCCCTATCCCAGCCAGGACCCCCTACCCAGAAGAGCCTTTGACGCCACACAGACTACAAACAGGTTGGCAGAGCACATACATAACTTAAGGACTTGCAAAACATGATAGTGGACAAGAGGAATTTGGACATTTATTGATCAAGAGAGGCTGAAAACACTAGCAGCAAATGATACAAGATACCAGATACATTTGGTAACATTACAAACAATGGAAGTGGACCGACCAGTCCAAACAAAGAACAGGTAGAGCCCAACCAAAGTGACCGGTCCTAGGACCGAGCACATGGGAAGCTCCACCCAGAAAGGGAGGAACATCAACCTACCCCTTAAAAACCCTAACCGATGAGAATTAGATCTCTTTCCCTGAAGAAGCTACAGAGATAGCGAAACTGGAAAATCGTTGCCCAGTCGGGAAGAGTTCGGCAAGCGGTCTCCGCGAGCTGGAAAGAACCAAAGATTTGGTGAGCACCTTGGTGTTAACCGTACGACACTAGAGATAATTGATGCTTAGATTTGACTGTGTTAGCATTGCAGCATAATCTACTAAACCAGAAATGAGTTGTAACATGCAGAGGGGAGAGGGGGAAGGGAGATTGCTTAACAACAGTAATGGGGGGAATTGCAACCAGCGCAGGAATCCACCGAGACCGAGGGATTCCTTTGCAGTTGCGGTGAGAGTTATTTATAAAATGGCCCAGGCTCTACACCATCTAGGAGTTCTAAAAGGACGGAATACACCCCCCAGGGGTCTCACTAGGCAAGCAAATATATTAACACACTTTGTGAAACCAGCAAATCCCACCCAGGAAACATTAAAGAAATTGGCTTCTAATGCTGAAACCTGGGCTAAACAAACAGGCAGATTTTAATTGAAGCATTACCAAAACAGTCTGGAATATTTGGATGATGAATACCGCCAGGGCCAGCCCACTGATCGTGTGCAGGAGGCTGTCACCAAGGCCCTAATCTGGAATAAGAGAAATTTGGGAGATAAATTTAAAATCAGAATGGAGGACCTTAGACATCGAGTTTTGAACCTGACCTCAGAGACTGGGCCGGAACAGCGCAGCAGCTTGCGGGATTTCCAGACCCCCAGGCCAGCGGCGGTAATATCTAATGTAGCGGTACATATCCCGCAAGACTTGTTTACCATTTCACAGGAAAACCAGATCGAGCGGCCCCGCACGGCTTGGGCCACATCACGCCCCATCCAGAGCGCACCCCGCTCCGTTCCCCGTGGCCCCGCTCCCCGCGGCCGCGCCACCCACGCCTCCGCTACCGCCAGCCCCGACATAACCCCCCCCACCACCCCGGTGCGTCTACCTACTAGCCCCCAGATTGTGGTGTTGCGACCCCAGCAACAGGACCAGGCCCAGGTCCAGCCGCGCTCCCCGGTCCGCGAGCCCCCGGCCCACTTCCGGTCCGCGACCGGGACGTGGTTGGCAGACTGGACACGACCCGCACTCTCTGATTCCCCCAGCACGTCCTCCCTTATCTACCGGAGCCTCTGCTCACGCCAGGGCACCCACGGCCCTCTCTCCCAGAGACCACGGGCCGAGCGCAGACCCTCCCGGGACGAGACCGAACCGACCACAGCGACCGCCGGAAGGGACGTCACGACCGCGGTGCCACAGGTAAACATGTCCGGTACTGCAACACCTTCCCTTTCCATTCCAACACACGGGGTCCCAGCACAGAGGGTCAGACCAGCACGTAGGGCCTGCACGCAGCACCAGAGGACTTTAGACACAGATAGTAACTCACAGGATGAATTTCAGCAGCACAGAAGGAAGGTTCCAGGGAAGCGACTGGCTGAAGTTACCCGACACCCAAACACAAGTTACAAAAATGTTACCTGGAAACTACAACCCAGTAAACCTATTTTAATAATTGGAGATTCCAACATTTCCAAGATCCCCAAATTCCCCAACAATAACATACAATTGGACAGCTACCCAGGAGCTAAATTCATTCATGGAACTTCCATTCTGGACAAATTGAGCCAATGTCCAGAAACTCAAAAAGTCATTCTCTCATTTGGCATTAATAATAAGGAACAAAGACCACAGACTGCCATCAAACAACTCCAAGCACTAATCAGGATGGCCAGTCGTAAATTCCCTAATGCCAGCATATGGATCCCTATGATCAACTTCAGCCTGTCGCTCCCAGCATCAGAGCAGGACACACTCAGACAAGTTAATGACTACATACACACCAAGAAACACATTCCCACCATTCCCACCAGCCAGTTTAAAGTTCTCCCAGACCACGTCCACTGGACAGAACCCACAGCCCGAACCATGATCAGAGAGTGGATGAAGCATTTAAACTGTTAGAGACATCATGCCAAGAGAGGCAGGGCCCACAACTAGGGAAAACAATTGTCAACCTTTCTCGGACATTTTCCCTTACCGAAACCCAAGAGAGGGTACTGAACAGAGGCCTCACCTTCGTCCCTACTCCCAAAACCCACAAGGAACAAGTGCAGGGTGACCTACACAGATTCTATCGATCCATTAAGTTAATACACTACTTCAGTGACGCAGAACCTGCCGAAACCATACCCTTCAGGCCACTCACAGGATGGTCCCCAGACGACGAGGATGTCCCGAGGGAGATAACAGAATTTATAACAGAGACAGCATCAGCCATTGAGGATATGCCTACAACGAAAGATAAGTCTAACATCACCAGAAAAGAGAGGCAGGCCTTGACAGAGCTGAAGGAGAACAACGAGATAGTGATCAAACCGGCAGACAAGGGGAGCAGTATAGTCATCATGGACAGACAACAGTACCTCTTCGAGGCACATAGACAACTGAACAAGATAGAACACTACACTAAGTTAGATGAGCCCATATATAAAGAAACACAAAAGGAAATAGGGGACATTTTGGAGGAGCTTAAGAGATCAGGATACATCCTAGCCAAACAAGTAGAATACTTGACAGGAGCACAACCCAGGGCGAGGAAATTCTACATGCTCCCAAAGATACACAAAAACCCAGACACGTGGACAGTGCCTGGAGAAATACCACCAGGTAGGCCCATAGTATCAGATTGCAGTAGCGAATCCTATGGGGTAGCAGAATACATTGACCACTACCTTAACCCGTTGGGACAACAACATCCCAGCTACATCAGAGACACCTACCACTTCACCCGAATAGTTAACTCCCTCAACATACCACCCAACGCAATACTCTTCACCATGGATGTGGAAAGCCTGTACACAAACATAGAGACAGACAGGGGGATACAGGCAGTTAAAAACATCCTACAGAGAAATCCTGACCCAGAGAGACCAGACGAGGCCCTAATTAAACTACTGGATCTGGGTTTGACTAAGAATGACTTTGAATTTAACGGGGAGTTCTATTTACAAGTCAAAGGTACAGAAATGGGGAAGAAGTTTGCCCCAGCTTATGCCAACATATACATGGCAGAATGGGAGGAGACAGTTTTCCACAAATGTCCGAAGCGTCCAATGTGCTACTACAGATTCCTAGATGACATTTGGGGAGTGTGGACACACTCAGAGGGGGAACTACAGGAGTTTATTGACATACTCAATGCCCATCACCCATCCATCAAGGTAAAGGCCGTGACCAGCCAGCAGAGGGTGGACTTCCTCGACACCACTGTCTTTAAACTACCATCAGATACCCAAGACCACAAACTAGCTACCAAAGTCTTCTTCAAACCCACAGACACACACACCCTCCTACACACCACGAGCCACCACCCAAAACACACCTTCAGGGGTATCGTTAAGTCACAACTGACCCGCTTCCACCGTATATGTACTAGGGAGGAGGATTTCAACCAGGCCACAAGCACCCTCTTCACCGCCCTCAGACAGAGGGGTTACTGCAAACGTAAATTAAGACACATTAAGTCAGATTTTCTAAAAAGCAAACAAGCGCCCAGACCTAGGCCGGGGACGACATTGAACTTGCCACTAATAACAAGGTATGGCAACATGGCTGTCCAGGCTCACAAAATAGTCAAGGGCCGGTTTGAACAATTCCAAAGGGGATTTGCCACACTAAAGGGGTACAAGGTAATGTCAGCATACAAGAGGGCTAAAAATCTGAAGGACATCCTGGTCAGTACAAGTCTACACACAGCCCCAGACTGTGGGCAGAGACGGTGTGGGGCCTGCACCCACTTAGTAATAGCCAAAAATATAGAGAACAGTGTAACAGGGAAGAGAGGCCAGATAGCGCAGAGGATAACCTGTGAGCAAAAGAATGTGGTGTATGCAATTAGATGTAAAGAGTGCAACTTACTGTACATAGGCGAAACAGGCAACAGCATCAGAGTGAGACTGACAGGACACATCAGCAACATCACAAGGGGGGACCAATCCATACCCATTAGCAGACACTTCCAGCAACATGGGATCCAGTCCCTGGAGATCATGGGCCTGGAAACAAACATAAATTGGACAATAGGGAGACGGAAGAGAGCAGAGAGACTATGGATTGAAGCGCTACAGACGAAAGAGCCTAATGGCCTAAACCTTGCATAAACTCAAACCTAGGGTGGATCCTGACTGACTCCCACAAATCTATGGAAGGGCAAGTGTAAGGCAAGTAGATTTGGACAAGGGTGATGAAACCGTGGGCCAAATACCAAGTGACAGTACATGGTGAAAAGGAATCCCCAGGAGGAGATCGATAAGCACCAGAGGGCATGTTTCCCACTGTCCGATAAATCACAACCTAACCCTAACCCTAACCCTAACCCTCCCGGGGAGAGACCGAACTGACCACGGAGACCGCCGGAAGGGACGTCACGACCGCAGTGCCACAGGTAAACATGTCCGAGACTGCTACATTTTCCCTGTCCCCAGCCCATTCCACCCCAGCACACGGGGTCCCAGCCCTGGGGGAAAGAAACAACCACCCTAATTCAGGTCAGAAAAATGTTACCTGGAAGCTACAACCCAGAAAGCCTGTTTTAATAATTGGAGATTCCAACATTTCCAGGATCCCAAAATTTCCCAACAACAACATACAATTGGACAGCTACCCAGGGGCAAAATTCATACACGGAACTTCCATTCTTCGCAAATTGGGCCAATGCCCAGAAACTCAAAAAGTCATTCTCTCGTTTGGCATTAATAATAAAACACAAAGACCACAGACAGCCATCAAACAACTCCAAACACTAATCAAGATGGCCAGTCATAAATTCCCTAATGCCAGCATATGGATCCCTAGGATCAACTTCAGCAAGTCACTCCCAGCATCAGAGCAGGACACACTCAGACAACTTAATGACTACATACAGACCAAGAAACACATGCCCACTATTCCCACCGGCCAGTTTAAAGTAGTCACAGACCACGTCCACTGGACTGAACCCACAGCCCGAGCCATGATCAGAGAGTGGATGAAGCATTTAAACTGTTAGCGACACGATGCCAAGAGAGGTAGGCCCTACAATTAGGGAAAACAATCATCAACCGTTCTCAGACATTCTCCCTGACCAAAACCCAAGAGAGGGTACTGAACAGAGGCCTCATCTTCGGCCTTACTCCCAAATCCCACAAGGAACAAGTGCAGGGGGACCTACACATATTTTATCGATCCATTAAGTCAATAATAGACCACTTCAGAGGCGCAGAGTTGCCGAAATTATACCCCTTTGGGCCACGAACAGGATGGACAAACTCAAACCTTGGGTGGATCCTGACTGACTCCCACAAATCTATAGAAGGGCAAGTGCAAGGCAAAGAGATTTGGACAAGGGTGATGAGACCGTGGGCCAGATACCAAGTGACAGTACATAGTGAAAAGGAATCTCCAGGGCGAGATCACTAAGCACCAGAGGGCATGTTGTCCCACTGTCCGATAAATCACAACCTAACCCCCACCCGACCCTAAACCCCAACCGACTCTAAACCCCAACCGACTCTAAACCCCAACCGACTCTAAACCCCAACCGACTCTAAACCCCAACCGACTCTAAACCCCAACCGACTCTAAACCCCAACCGACTCTAAACCCCAACCGACTCTAAACCCCAACCGACTCTAAACCCCAACCGACTCTAAACCCAACAGTTCAGCGATACATTTCGGCGATACAACGTTTCGGCGATACAACAGTTCGGCGATGCAACATTTCGTCGCTACAACAATCACTGAGAGTTTGATTCCTTCCAACATTCTGTTTTACACCTTTAACCACTAACACATACTTGGATCACCAAGTTGACAACCCATCTATCAGGCAATGAAGGAGATTGGACACATTTTGGATGGGCACCACAGGTTCTTTCGAAACCCGCAACAGGTTAGGGTTAGAGAGCACCAGGTGACAAAATTATACTTTCTCCAAAATGAACACCCAGTGCCTGGAGTAATATCTCCAGGAAGGCCCATTGGGTGTGACCACAGCATTAGGATTGGGAGGAGACTGACAAACCATAGCAGATATTTCTACCAGCATAGAGCCAAGTCTTAGTGAAATTGTACCAACGCAGATGTATCCAAATCAGGGATTTAAACCAACTGCAAAAACTACAGTACTTGGAAGGGCAGCATTAATAAAAGTGAGACTTAACCACAATATTAAACTCTACGTTCCCTGTAACAGGAGCCAACTACAACCGGGGAACATGGCTCTGTTCAAAGACAAAGTGCTGGAGGCATTCAGCAGTTCAGGCACAATCTGCCTGACTGCAAGTGGAATGGACAGATGACATCTCAGGTCAGCAACCTTCCTCAGACTGATGAAAGAGAGTGAAAAGAGGCATGCAGGACAAAGCCAGCAAGGAAATAGGTGGTACATGTGAGGCGTGATTAGCATATGGATGGAGTGAGTGCCAAGGGCTCAAGGTGAAAGGGACAACATGCCAAATAAGGAGAGAACGGAAATATGAAACTAGGAGAGATGAGTGGAAGGGATAGGGGGAATATGGAACTGTTTGAGAGATGAGCGTACAGGAAAGGACTAGTTAGATGTTATTACTGTTTAGTTGTATATAGTTATTATTTAATTATTACTCTTTAGTTAGTTATTTAGTTATAGTTATTTAGTTATGGTTATTTAGTTATGGTTATTTAGTTATTACTTAGTTAATGAAGGGAAGTATGCTCATCTCTCAACTGTCCCATATTTCCCTTTTACCTTCCAACCCCACCTCACCCTGGTTTTACATTTCACAGTTCTTGTCCTTATCCAACATGTTTGATCACTTCCACCTTCAGCCTTTGGCACTTACTCCATCCATTTGCCCATCACCCACTCACCTGCAATCCACCCATCACTTGTCAGGCAGTGCCCAACCCCCACCTCATTTCCAGCTCTCCCCCGTATTTCAGACTGAGAGCTCCCGACCCGATTAGTCATCTGTCCAATCCTTCAGAGGTTGTCAAACCCACCAAGTTCCTCCAGCACTGTGTATTTACTCACGATCCAAACATGGGGTGGCTCGTGTTGCAAAAAAAGTATGCTTGCAACACAAGGAATTTCATTTACCAGACACTCATACCAATAAAAAGCAACAGAACACAAAGTTCAAACTATTCCCTTCTTTGGTCTCCCGTGGTCTGGGGCCTCGAGCCTTCCGTTGATGGGACGATCTTGACTCCCGTAGCCGGCGGTCGGGCCGTCCCAACCGGGGGTCCTGCATCGGGGGGTTGAATCGCAGCTCACTCGGGGTCTAGTCGAACTTTTTGCATTCTTTGGTGCTTCCCGACATCGGTCTCTACCAGAGACTGCGAGCTCCTCGATGTTGAAGAAACACATTTGGAAAAGTCAGCAATAATTTAAACACATTTATCCCATTAAACTGAAGAGGGTTAGAAATACATACCTTATCTCCAATGACATCCATAAAGACCAAATCCAGGTAGACTTGTTGCTGAAAAATCAAATTAACATTTTAATGTTTGAAATGTTCCAACGTCCTTCTCTACAATTAGACAAAGTGCTGGAGTAACTCAGTGGGTCGGACAGTCCTGGGTGAGAAGATTCTAGTCCTCAAGGTAACAACACTTGGACATGTGGACAATGCCTGGAGATGCGTCTCCAACCAGGACCATTGTGTCTCTGTAGTCAGGACTCCTACAGGTTGCACCAATATTAAGGTAGTCCAATATATTTAGACTACTTTAACCCAACCCGGAATTACCAATCCATGTTCTCCAACGATGTTGCTGCACCCATCGAGTTGCTCCAGCACTGACACAATCTACAAGCACAGCAACACCCCAGTTACATCAAATACCCATTATATTTCACAAGTGTTCTCCCAACCTTGTTGCCCTAACCCTAAACCTAACGCACGTGGACATTTAAACGTTAGATATAAACAAACATTCAGTGGTGTCCAGATGGTTAAAAAATACCTGGAAAACCCCAACCCCACAGAGCTTCAGTCAAAAATATTAAACTCTACGTTCCCTGTAACAGGAGCCAACTACAACCGGGGAACATGGCTCTGTTCAAAGACAAAGTGCTGGAGGCATTCAGCAGTTCAGGCACAATCTGCCTGACTGCAAGTGGAATGGACAGATGACATCTCAGGTCAGCAACCTTCCTCAGACTGATGAAAGAGAGTGAAAAGAGGCAGAGGCATGCAGGACAAAGCCAGCAAGGAAATAGGTGGTACATGTGAGGCGTGATTAGCATATGGATGGAGTGAGTGCCAAGGGCTCAAGGTGAAAGGGACAATATGCCAAATAAGGAGAGAACGGAAATATGAAACTAGGAGAGATGAGTGGAAGGGATAGGGGGAATATGGAACTGTTTGAGAGATGAGCGTACAGGAAAGGACTAGTTGGATGTTATTACTGTTTAGTTGTATATAGTTATTATTTAATTATTACTCTTTAGTTAGTTATTTAGTTATAGTTATTTAGTTATGGTTATTTAGTTATGGTTATTTAGTTATTACTTAGTTAATGAAGGGAAGTATGCTCATCTCTCAACTGTCCCATATTTCCCTTTTACCTTCCAACCCCACCTCACCCTGGTTTTACATTTCACAGTTCTTGTCCTTATCCAACATGTTTGATCACTTCCACCTTCAGCCTTTGGCACTTACTCCATCCATTTGCCCATCACCCACTCACCTGCAATCCACCCATCACTTTTCAGGCAGTGCCCAACCCCCACCTCATTTCCAGCTCTCCCCCGTATTTCAGACTGAGAGCTCCCGACCCGATTAGTCATCTGTCCAATCCTTCAGAGGTTGTCAAACCCACCAAGTTCCTCCAGCACTGTGTATTTACTCACGATTCAAACATGGGGTGGCTCGTGTCGCAAATAAAGTATGTTCGCAACACGAGGAATTTCATTTACCAGACACTCATACCAATAAAAAGCAACAGAACACAAAGTTCAAATTCTTCCCTTCTTTGGTCTCCCGCGGTCTGGGGCCTCGAGCCTTCCGTTGATGGGACGATCTTGACTCCCGTAGCCGGCGGTCGGGCCGTCCGTGTCGGGGGTCCTGCATCGGGGGGGTTGAATCCCAGCTCACTCGGGGTCTAGTCGAACCTTTTGCGTTCTTTGGGGCTTCCCGACACCGGTCTCTACCAGAGACTGCGAGCTCATCGATGTTGAAGAAACAAATTTGGAAAAGCCATCAATAATTGAACACATTTATGCCATTAAACTGAAGAGGGTTAGAAATACGTACCTTATCTCCAATGACATCCATAAAGACCAAATCCAGGTAGACTTGATGCTGAAAAATCAATTTAACATAACATTTTAATGTTTGAAATGTTCCAACGTCCTTCTCTACAATTAGACAAAGTGCTGGAGTAACTCAGTGGGTCGGACAGTCCCGGGTGAGAAGATTCTAGTCCTCAAGGTAACAACACTTGGACATGTGGACAATGCCTGGAGATGTATCTCCAACCAGGACCATTGTGTCTCTGCAGTCAGGACTCCTACAGGTTGGACCAATATTAAGGTAGTCTAATACATTTAGACTACCTTAAGAGATTAAGGTCTGGAGAGTCCCAACCCAGAATTACCAATCCATGTTCTCCAGCGATGTTGCTGCACCCATCGAGTTGCTCCAGCACTGACACAATTTACAAGCACAGCAACACCCCAGTTACATCAAATACCCATTATATTTCACAAGTGTTCTCCCAACCTTGTTGCCCTAACCCTAACTACTCCACGTGGACATTTAAACGTTAGATATAAACAAACATTCAGTGGTGTCCAGATGGTTAAAAAATACCTGGAAAACCCCAACCCCACAGAGCTTCAGTCAAAAATATTAAACTCTACGTTCCCTGTAACAGGAGCCAACTACAACCGGGGAACATGGCTCTGTTCAAAGACAAAGTGCTGGAGGCATTCAGCAGTTCAGGCACAATCTGCCTGACTGCAAGTGGAATGGACAGATGACATCTCAGGTCAGCAACCTTCCTCAGACTGATGAAAGAGAGTGAAAAGAGGCAGAGGCATGCAGGACAAAGCCAGCAAGGAAATAGGTGGTACATGTGAGGCGTGATTAGCATATGGATGGAGTGAGTGCCAAGGGCTCAAGGTGAAAGGGACAACATGCCAAATAAGGAGAGAACGGAAATATGAAACTAGGAGAGATGAGTGGAAGGGATAGGGGGAATATGGAACTGTTTGAGAGATGAGCGTACAGGAAAGGACTAGTTAGATGTTATTACTGTTTAGTTGTATATAGTTATTATTTAATTATTACTCTTTAGTTAGTTATTTAGTTATAGTTATTTAGTTATGGTTATTTAGTTATGGTTATTTAGTTATTACTTAGTTAATGAAGGGAAGTATGCTCATCTCTCAACTGTCCCATATTTCCCTTTTACCTTCCAACCCCACCTCACCCTGGTTTTACATTTCACAGTTCTTGTCCTTATCCAACATGTTTGATCACTTCCACCTTCAGCCTTTGGCACTTACTCCATCCATTTGCCCATCACCCACTCACCTGCAATCCACCCATCACTTTTCAGGCAGTGCCCAACCCCCACCTCATTTCCAGCTCTCCCCCGTATTTCAGACTGAGAGCTCCCGACCCGATTAGTCATCTGTCCAATCCTTCTGAGGTTGTCAAACCCACCAAGTTCCTCCAGCACTGTGTATTTACTCACAATTCAAACATGGGGTGGCTCGTGTCGCAAATAAAGTATGTTCGCAACACGAGGAATTTCATTTACCAGACACTCATGCCAATAAAAAGCAACAGAACACAAAGTTCAAATTCTTCCATTCTTTGGTCTCCCGCGGTCTGGGGCCTCGAGCCTTCCGTTGATGGGACGATCTTGACTCCCGTAGCCGGCGGTCGGGCCGTCCCTGTCGGGGGTCCTGCATCGGGGGGGTTGAATCCCAGCTCACTCGGGGTCTAGTCGAACCTTTTGCGTTCTTTGGGGCTTCCCGACACCGGTCTCTACCAGAGACTGCGAGCTCATCGATGTTGAAGAAACAAATTTGGAAAAGCCATCAATAATTGAACACATTTATGCCATTAAACTGAAGAGGGTTAGAAATACGTACCTTATCTCCAATGACATCCATAAAGACCAAATCCAGGTAGACTTGATGCTGAAAAATCAATTTAACATAACATTTTAATGTTTGAAATGTTCCAACGTCCTTCTCTACAATTAGACAAAGTGCTGGAGTAACTCAGTGGGTCGGACAGTCCCGGGTGAGAAGATTCTAGTCCTCAAGGTAAAAACACTTGGACATGTGGACAATGCCTGGAGATGTATCTCCAACCATGACCATTGTGTCTCTGCAGTCAAGACGCCTACAGGTTGGACCAATATTAAGGTAGTCTAATACATTTAGACTACCTTAAGAGTTTAAGGTCCGAAGTGACCCAACCCAGAATTAACAATCCATGTTCTCCAGCGATGTTGCTGCACCGATCGAGTTGCTCCAGCACTGACACAATTTACAAGCACAGCAACACCCCAGTTACATCAAATACCCATTATATTTCACAAGTGTTCTCCCAACCTTGTTACCCGATGTCTTACTCTCCACGTGGACATTTAAACGTTAGATATAAACAAACATTCAGTGGTGTCCAGATGGTTAAAAAATACCTGGAAAACCCCAACCCCCCAGAGCTTCCGTCAAAAATATTAAACTTTACTTTCCCTGTAACAGGAGCCAACTACAACCGGGGAACACGGCTCTGTTCAAAGACAAAGTGCTGGAGGCATTCAGCAGTTCAGGCACAATCTGCCTGACTGCAAGTGGAATGGACAGATGACATCTCAGGTCAGCAACCTTCCTCAGACTGATGAAAGAGAGTGAAAAGAGGCAGAGGCACGCAGGACAAAGCCAGCAAGGAAATGGGTGGTACATGTGAGGCGCGATGAGCATATGGATGGAGTGAGTACCAAAGGCTCAAGGTGAAAGGGACAAAATGCCAAATAAGGAGAGAACTGAAATATGAAACTAGGAGAGATAGGTGGAATGAGAGGGAATATGGGACTGTTTGAGAGATGAGCGTACAAGGACTAGTTAGATGTTATTACTATTTAGTTGTATATAGCTATTATTTAGTTATTACCATTTAGTTATAGTTATTTAGTTAGTTATTTAGTTATGGTTATTTAGTTATGGTTATTTAGTTATGGTTATTTAGTTATGGTTATTTAGTTATTACTCAGTTAATGAAGGAAAGTATGCTCATCTCTCAACTGTCCCATATTTCCCTTTTACCTTCCAACCCCACCTCATCCTGGTTTGACATTTCACAGTTCTTGCCCTTATCCAACATGTTTGATCACTTTCACCTTCAGCCTTTGGCACTTACTCCATCCATTTGCCCATCACCCTCACCTGTAATCCACCCGTTACTTGTCAGGCAGTGCCCAACCCCCACCTCATTTCCAGCTCCCCCCCGTATTTCAGACCGAGAGCTCCCGACCCGATTAGTCATCTGTCCAATCCTTCAGGGGTTGTCAAACCCACCAAGTTCCTCCAGCACTGTGTATTTACTCACGATTCAAACATGGGGTGGCTAGTGTTGCAAAAAAAGTATGTTTGCAACACGAGGAATTTCATTTACCAGACACTCATACCAATAAAAAGCAACAGAACAAAGTTCAAACTCTTCCCTTCTTTGGTCTCCCGCGGTCTGGGGCCTCGAGCCTTCCGTTGATGGGACGATCTTGACTCCCATAGCCGGCGGTCGGGCCGTCCGTGTCGGGGGTCCTTCATCGGAGGGGTTGAATCCCAGCTCACTCGGGGTCTAGTCGAACCCTTTGCGTTCTTTGGGGCTTCCCGACACCGGTCTCTACCAGAGACTGCGAGCTCCTCGATGTTGAAGAAACAAATTTTGAAAAGCCATCAATAATTGAACACATTTATCCCATTAAATTGAAGAGGGTTAGAAATACGTACCTTATCTCCTATGACATCCATAAAGACCAAATCCATGAAGACTTGATGCTGAAAAACCAATTTAACATAACATTTTAATGTTTGAAATGTTCCAACGTCCTTCTCTACAATTAGACAAAGTGCGGGAGTAACTCAGTGGGTCGAACAGTCCTGGGTGAGATGATTCTAGTCCTCAATGTAAAAACACTTGGACATGTGGACAATGCCTGGAGATGTATCTCCAACCAGGACCATTGTGTCTCTGCAGTCAGGACTCCCACAGGTTGGACCAATATTAAGGTAGTCTAATACATTTAGACTAAAATTCTTAAGGGTCTGAAGAGTCCCAATCCAGAATTACCAATCCATATTCTCCAGCGATGTTGCTGGACCCATCGAGTTGCTCCAGCACTGACTTGCAATTTACAAGCACAGCAACACCCCAGTTACCCCATCAAATACACATAAAATTTCACAAGTGTTCTCCCAACCTTGTTGCCTGGTGCGGTACTCTACACGTGGACATTGAAACGTTATATAAGAGCAGAGCTAAGGAGCGGCAAGGACGAGAGTAGAACCGAGAGTACTGAAGAAATGGATTGTAACAATGTAGATGCAGCCAAATGTATGGTGAGACAATGAGCTAGAGTAACTCAGTGGCTCAGGCAGCATCTCTGGTATGAAGGAACAGGTGACGTTTCAGGACAAGACCATAATTCAGACCCCGTAACGTTCAACACCCTTGCTAATCAAGAATCTATCTCCACCTTCTAAATATCCATCGTCAGCCTCCACATCGCTCTGTAGCAGTAAATTCTACAGATTCACCGCCCTCCGACTAAAGAAATTCCCCACTGTGCAGTATGCGGTGCAATGCAGTAAGTGTGTGGACAAAACGATCTGTCTACGTTCTACAGAGATGCTGCCTGACCAGAGTCAAACCAGTACTTTGTCCACATGGCAGATGGACCTGCAGTGCAGCGGATCACCACACGGTGGGAGTGTTGACCACAAATCAGATGGACCTGCAGTGCAGCAGATCACCACACGGTGGGAGTGTTGACCACAAACTGGATGTACCTGCAGTGCAGCGGATCACCACACGGTGGGAGTGTTGACCACAAATTCACTGCACATTGGGAGTTGCTGTCTACAAATTAGATTTAATTGTTCTCTTTACTGCAAAATGGTTCTTTGTTGCTTTGTAACCAGTTTCAATTCCCCATAAAGCACCCATTGTACAGATTCCAAAGTTTGTAAAAGCCCTGAAACCAGGGAAGATTTGGGATGAAAATCAAGGAACTGCAGATGCTGGTTTACAAAATAAATAAAGACAGTGCTGGAGTAACTCAACGGGTCAGGCAGCATCTGTGGAGAACATGGATAGGTGACGTTTCACAGAGTGCTGGAGTAACTCAGCGGGTCAGGCAGCATCTGTGGAGAACATGGATAGGTGACGTTTCACAAAGTGCTGGAGTAACTCAGCGGGTCAGGCAGCATCTCTGGAGAACATGGATAGGTGACGTTTCACATAGTGCTGGAGTAACTCAGCGGGTCAGGCAGCATCTGTGGAGAACATTTATGGTGATGTTTCAGAACAGGACCCTTCTTCACATTGTACTAAAATAAATACATTAAGACCAACTAAAGTGTGGAAACAGGCTCTCTGGTCCACTAAATCTGCACAATCCAGCAATCATCCCGTACACTAGCACTATCCTATCCACTAGGGACAGTTTACGGAAACCAATTAACCTGCAAATCTGAATGTCTTTGGTGTTGGAAGCTAGAACACCTGGAGAAAACCCACATGGTCACAGGCAGAACATACAAACTATACAGACAACACATGTTGTCAGGATTGAACCATGGTCTCTGGCGCTGCGAGGCAGCACCTCTACCACTGTGCTGCCCAATCTTTCCCCAAAAACTGAAACCCAAGAGAGGTTTTGAAAAAAGGGGCCTTACCTTAAAGTAATCTCCAGAAAGACCAGATCCCGAGAGCCGACAAAGATGTACAAAACAGTCAAATTAATACACCACAAATATTAAACTCTACGTTCCCTGTAACAGGAGCCAACTACAACCGGGGAACGTGGCTCTGTCCAAAGACAAAGTGCTGGAGGCATTCAGCAGTTCAGGCACAATCTGCCTGACTGCAAGTGGAATGGACAGATGACATCTCAGGTCAGCAACCTTCCTCAGACCGATGAAAGAGTGAAAAGAGGCGGAGGCACGCAGGACAAAGCTAGCATGTAAATAGGGGGTACCATGTAACCATATAACAATTACAGCACAGAAACAGGCCATCTCGGCCCTTCTAGTCCGTGCCGAACACGTATTTTCCCCTAGTCCCATCTACCTGCACTCAGACCATAACCCTCCATTCCTTTCCCATCCATTTACCTATCCAATTTATTTTTAAATGATAAAATCGAACCTGCCTCCTCCACCACTTCCACTGGAAGCTCATTCCACACCGCTACCACTCTGAGTAAAGAAGTTCCCCCTCATGTTACCCCTAAACTTCTGTCCCTTAATTCTCAAATCATGTCCCCTTGTTTGAATCTTCCCTACTCTCAGTGGGAAAAGCTTGTCCACATCAACTCGGTCTATCCCTCTCATCATTTTAAAGACCTCTATCAAGTCCCACCTTAACCTTCTGCGCTCCAAAGAATAAAGACCTAACTTGTTCAACCTTTCTCTGTAACTTAGTTGCTGAAACCCAGGCAACATTCTAGTAAATCTCCTCTGTACTCTCTCTATTTTGTAGACATCCTTCCTATAATTAGGCGACCAGAATTGTACCCCATACTCCAGAATTGGTCTCACCAATGACTTGTACAAATTTAACATTACATCCCAACTTCTTTACTCAATGTGAGGTGTGATTAGCCTATGGATGGAGTGAGTGCCAAAGGCTCAAGGTGAAAGGGACAAAATGCCAAATAACTTGGAGAGATATGGGTTGAAGAGAGAGTGGGAAATATGGGACTGTTTGAGAGATGAGCATACAGAGGAAGGGAAAGGACTAGGGTTAGTAGGTTAGTTAGTGAGTTAATTAGTTAGTCAATTAACTAGTTAGTCAGTCAATTAGTTAGTCAGTCAACTAGTACAGTGTTGGGGGAGGTGAAGGGAAGTACTCATCTCTCATCTCCTTGTCCCATATTTCCCTTTTACCTTCCCAACCCACCTCACCCTGGCTTTACATTTCACAGTTCTTGTCCTTATCCAACATGTTTTATCACTTTCACCTTCAGCCTGTCACTTACTCCACCCATCACCCACTCACCTGTATCCACCCATCTGCCCATCACCCACTCACCTGTATCCACCCATCTGTCCATCACCCACTCACCTGTATCCACCCATCTCCCACTCACCTGTATCCACCCATCTGTCCATCACCCACTCACCTGTATCCACCCATCTCCCTCTCACCTGTATCCGCCCATCACCCACTCACCTGTATCCACCCATCTGCCCATCTCCCACTCACCTGTATCCACCCATCTGCCAAACACCCACTCACCTGTATCCACCCATCTCCCACTCACCTGTATCCACCCATCTGCCCATCACCCACTCACCTGTATCCACCCATCTGCCCATCACCCACTCACCTGTATCCACCCATCTGTCCATCACCCACTCACCTGTATCCACCCATCTGCCCATCACCCACTCACCTGTATCCACCTGTCAGGCAGTGCCCCACCCCCACCTCATTTCCAGCTTTCTCCCGTATTTCAGTCTGAAGGCTCCCGACCTGATTAGTCATCTGTCCATTTCTTCAGATGCTCCCTGACCCACCAAGTTCCTCCAGCACTGTTGTTTATGCTCAAGATTCCAGCGCCCCGAATTGAAAGAACCGTGAATAAAAAATAATTAGAGATAATGTGGAAACAGGCCGTCTGGCCCAGCGAGTCGGCACAATCCAGCGATTACCCCATACACTAGCATTATCCTACACACTAGAGACAGTTTACTAAACCCAATTAACCTACATGAGCCTCTGGCCCAGCGAGTCTGCACAATCCAGTGATCACCCCATACACTAGCACTATCCTACACACTAGGGACAGTTTACTAAAACCAATTAAGCTACAAATCTCTGAGCCAGCCTACAGATGCTGCCTGACCCATCGAGTTCCTCCAACTCTGCTTTTATTGCTACAGATCCAGCATCCTGAATTATTAAACCCTTGACCAAAAAGAAATAGGAAACCCCGTTGTTAATCTTTCAAAGTCTTATCCCCACTGAAACCAAAAAAGGGATTGAAATAGGGGCCTTACCTTCACACCATCTCCATGAAGATCAAATCCAGATAGACTGGATAAGGTTGCAGGAACGTTACAGGGCGTGCAGCAGTTCACAATATCAGAGGAAACCCGACCGCTACAGACTAGACTCTACTTTAACCGACAAAAACATTAAATGAGACGTGTATCAGGAGAACAGCAATGGGGAAGAAGTTTATTCCATCTTACGCCAACATTTGGCAGAACGGGAAGAGACAGTCTAACCCCAGCAGACACTTCCAGCAGCACAGGTCCATTCCTTGGAATCCTGGGTGGAAACAAATACAAATTATTCAGAGCAAACAGATTGCAGCAGCACAGACACTCGCCAAACCAAATATAGATTTAGACCAACACTAAAGAACTACAGTAGGGTGAATGGAAGGGGCAGGATTAGTAAATTGTAACAAGACTCAAGAGCCATGACTATTAAACTCACTTTCCCTCAGATAACTTTAACCAAGGAATAACTAGGTCACAAACAGTGCTGGAGGTACTCAGTGGGTCAGGCACCATCTGCCCGACTGCAAAGGAATGGACAGATGTTTCAGATCAGGACCTTTCTTCAGACTGCTGGAGTTGGGAGAAAGCTGGAAAGAGATGGGATGAGGACAAAGCCTGGTGAGTGATGCTGGATACAGTTGGGGGCTGATTAGCAGATAGGGGAGTAGTGACAAAGGCTAGAGGTGAAGAGGAGACAAGTGTCAGACAAGAAGAGGTGTGATATGCAAAGCCAGAGAGAGGGATCTGGGAAAGATGGGAATGTGGGACAGCGATGAGCGTACATTAGAGGGGAAAGGAGTAGGGTGACCGGAGTGTTGAGTGAGGTGCACCAGGGTGGGGAGTGTAGGGAAAGAGGGGATGTCCCTTCATCAGTACACTCATCCCTAAAACACATTCCCTTTTATCCCTTCTGGTCCCATTGCACCCGGCCCATTGCACCCGGATACCCGGCCCATTGCACCCGGCCCATTACTCCCTCGTACCTCGCTCCAGGTTTACATTTCACATCTCTGGAATGTTTTGTCATCTTTTCACCTCTAGTCTTTGTCCTTTTCTCCACCATCTGCCCATCATCCCTTCACCTGTATCCACCCATCACTTGCCAAGCTTTGCCCCATTTCCAACCTTCTCCCACTACTCCAGTCTGAAGGCTTCCAAGCTGATAAGTCATCTGTCCATTTCCTCCACAGATGTTGCCTGACCCGCTGAATTCTGCCAGCACTGTTTATTTGTTCCATGGCAAGGCCAACACTCAGAATAAATCCCTGTTAGGATAAAGGCCAAGTCAATGAGGAAGTGGGGAGCCTAATGAAGGCAAGTGGATTTGGACAAGGGTAATGATCACATGGGCCAGACCAAAGTGGCCGTTCCCCAGTCAAGACCTCAGATTGGACGAGTCTTCAGGTCACCGTATCCTCAAGCACATGTACACACCACGCAAAGTCCAGAGACAGAAGGCAGCGCCATCCAGTCAAGTGGTGACAGGAGAAGGTGATCGCTGGTATCATGCTGGCGGAGGTCGCATGTGGAACCAATATCTCACCCCTCCCCCCATACATCCCCCTCACTGTCCCCACCGCCATACACCCCCTCACTGTCCCCACCCCCCCCCCCCCCATACATCACCCACACTGTCCCCACCCCCCACACATCCCTCTCACTGTCCCCACCCCCCATACATCACCCACACTGTCCCCACCCCCCATACATCCCCCACACTGTCCCCACCCCCCCCCATACATCCCCCTCACTGTCCCCACCCCCATACATCCCCCACACTGTCCTCCCCCCCCCATACATCCCCCTCACTGTCCCCACCCCCCATACATCACCCACACTGTCCCCACCCCCCATACATCCCCCTCACTGTCCCCACCGCCATACACCTCCCTCACGGTCCCCACCCCCCATACATCCCCCTCACGGTCCCCACCCTGACCAACAGTCCCAAGTACAGGCAGAAACTCACTACTAAATAGAGACACAAGTACATACCAGTGGTCCCTGTTAAACTCCTTCAAGTAGGCCCAGACCACAACTTTAGTGAATAAACCCTAATGAGGGGGAGGGGGCAATGTAATCTTTAAACTAAAGTGGCCCCAAGCTGAGACAGGCCGAGCCCAATTAGAGAAAACAATTGTTAATCTTTCCCAAACATTCATCCACACTGAAGCCCAAGAGAAGGTTCTAAACAGGGGCCTTACCTTTGTACCAACTCCATAACCATATTCACATAGACCAAGTTATATACAAAACAAACCAATGTCACGTTAGTGATTTGAAGTCTGCTGACATCCTCCTTCACACTGGACACCTAGAGAGGAAGAGATTCCAATTGAAATTAAATGTCACGAGAAACAGGATCAGCCATTGAAAGGACTGTAGTGAATCCTACAGGGTAGCAGAATACATTGACTACTGTAATTCACTGGCACAGCAACATGCCAGCTTTGTTGAAGGGCAGCACAGTGGCACAGCGGTAGAGTTGTTGCCTTACAGCGCCAGAGATACGGGTTCTGTCTGTACGGAGTTTGCACGTTCTCCCAGTGACCAAGTGGGTTTTCTCAGAGATCTTCACTTTCCTCCCACTATCCAAAGATGTGCAGGTTTATAGGTTATTTGACTTGGTATAAATGTACCCTTGTCCCTAGTGTGTGTGGGATAGTGTTATTGTGCAGGGATCGCTGGTCGGTGCGGACTCGGTGGGCCAAAGGGGCTGTTTCCACACTGTGTCCATAATGTGAAACTTACCATGTTACATGAAGTGTTCGCCCCGACACTGCCCCTGATACCGTGCCCTTTAACAGATGTGTTATTGTGCGGGGATCACTGGGTAGTGTGGACTCGGTGGGTCAAAGGGCCTGTATCCGCGCTGTGTCCATAATGTGAAACTTACCACGTTACATGAAGTGTTCTCCCCGACACTGCCCCTGATACCGTGCCCTTTAACAGATGTGTTAATCGCGGGGATCGCCGGTCGGAGCGAACTCGGTGGGCCAAAGGGGCTGTTTCCACACTGGGTCCAAATGTGAAACTTAACATAGAAACATATAGACACAGAAAATAGGTGCAGGAGTAGGCCATTCAGCCCTTCGAGCCTGCACCGCCATTCAATATGATCATGGCTGATCATCCAACTCAGTATCCTGTATCTGCCTTCTCTCCATACCCCCTGATCCCATTAGCCACAAGGGCCACATCTAACTCCCTCTTAAATATAGCTCATGAACTGGCCTCAACTACCTTCTGTGGCAGAGAATTCCAGAGATTCACCACTCTGTGTGAAAAATGTTTTTCTCATCTGCCTTCCTGTTTTTGATACCAAAGTGGATAACCTCACATTAAACTTCATCTGCCATGCATCTGCCCACTCCCCCAACCTGTCCAAGTCACCCTGCATTGTCACATGAAGTGTCACATGAAGTGTTCTCCCTGACACTGCCCCTGATACTGTGCCCTTTACCATGGACATTGAAACCCTGAGCACACAGATGTGAAACTTACCATGTCACATGAAGTGTTCTCCCCGACACTGCCCCTGATACCGTTCCCTTTACCATGGACATTGAAACACTGTGCACAAACAGAAACAGATAGGAGCATACAGGCAGTTCAAATATCTGGAGAAACACACCATGACAAACCAGATACTACTTTAACCGACAAAGAAATACTTTGAATTAAATGAGACGTACAAGTAAAGGAACAGTAGTGAAGTTTGGCCCAGTTTATGCAACGTTTGGCAGAATGGGGAAGAGAGTCTAACCCTGGCAGACTCTTCCAGCATCAGAGGACCCAGTCTTTGGAGATCCTGGGTGGAAACTAACACTAATTGGTCACCCCTTTAGAAAGGAGCAGAGAGGAGAGGAAGGATTCTGGCAACACAGACAAACATACTAAACCAAATATAGATTTAGACCAATTCCAAACAAAGCTACAGTTGGGTGAATGGAAGGGGCAAGATTACTTAATTGTAATGATTTAAACACAAGTGTCATCAACATTAAACTACTTTCCCTGCAACAGGAGGTAACTAGGATTACTTTAACCAGGGAATGTAACCTGGTCCAAAACAAAGTGCTGGAGGTACTTGGCAGATCAGGCACCATCTACCCGACCACAAAGGGAATGGACAGATGCTGTTGCTTCCTGTTGGGACCCTTTCAGACTGATGGAGTCGGGCAGAGAAAGTGGGAAAGAGGTGGGAGCAGGACAAAGCCTGTTATGTGATTCGTGGATACAGGGGAGAGGGGGTGATGGGTTGTGACATTGGCTAGAGGTGACAAGGAGACAAAAGATGCAACAGATGAGAAGAGTGAAACGTAAAGCTGGAGAGAGGGATACGGGTGGAAGGGGATAGAGTGAAATATGAGACTGGTTTGGGAGGTGAGCATACAGAGGGAAGGAGCAGAGTGACCAAGGTGTTCAGGAAGTGTTCACACCAGGGTGGGGGTGCAGGGAAAGAGGGGGTTCCCATCACCAGGGGAGGGGTGGTGGTGCAGGGAAAGAGGGGGTTCCCATCACAGGGTGGGGGTGTGTGCAGGAAAAGAGGGGGTTCCCATCACCAGGGTGGGGGGGGGGTGCAGGGAAAGATGGGTTTCCCATCACCAGGGTGGGGGGGGGGGTGCAGGAAAAGAGGTGGTTCCCATCACCAAGGTGGGGGGGGTGCAGGGAAAGATGGGTTTCCCATCACCAGGGTGGGGGGGTGCAGGAAAAGAGGGGGTTCCCATCACCAGGGTGGGGGGGGGGGGATGCAGGGAAAGAGGGGGTTCCCATCACCAGGGTGGGGGGGGGGGGGGGGGTGCAGGGAAAGAGGGGGTTCCCATCACCAGGGTGGGGTGCAGGGCAAGAGGGGGTTCCCATCACCAGGGTGGGGGGTGGGTGGAGGTGCAGGGAAAGAGGGGGTTCCCATCACCAGGATGGGGGTGTGGGTGGGGGTGCAGGGAAAGAGGGGGTTCCCATCACCAGGGTGGGGGTGTGTGCAGGGGAAGAGGGGGTTCCCATCACCAGGGTGGGGGTGTGTGCAGGAAAAGAGGGGGTTCCCATCACCAGGGTGGGGGTGCAGGAAACGAGGAGGTTCCCATCACCAGGGTGGGGGGTGGGTGGGGGTGCAGGGAAAGAGGGGGTTCCCATCACCAGGGTGGGGGTGTGTGCAGGGAAAGAGGGGGTTCCCATCACCGGGGGGGTGGTGCAGGGAAAGAGGGGGTTCCCATCACCAGGGTGGGGGGGGGGGGGGTGCAGGGAAAGAGGGGGTTCCCATCACCAGGGTGGGGGTGCAGGGCAAGAGGGGGTTCCCACCACCAGGGTGGGGGGTGGGTGGAGGTGCAGGGAAAGAGGGGGTTCCCATCACCAGGATGGGGGTGTGGGTGGGGGTGCAGGGAAAGAGGGGGTTTCCATCACCAGGGTGGGGGTGTGTGCAGGGGAAGAGGGGGTTCCCATCACCAGGGTGGGTGTGTGTGCAGGAAAAGAGGGGGTTCCCATCACCAGGGTGGGGGTGCAGGAAACGAGGAGGTTCCCATCACCAGGGTGGGGGGTGGGTGGGGGTGCAGGGAAAGAGGGGGTTCCCATCACCAGGGTGTGTGTGTGTGCAGGGAAAGAGGGGGTTCCCATCACCAGGGTGGGGGTGTGTGCAGGAAAAGAGGGGGTTCCCATCACCAGGGTGGGGGTGCAGGGAAAGAGAGGGTTTCCATCACCAGGGTGGGGGTGCAGGGAAAGAGGAGGTTCCCATCGCCAGGGTGGGGGTGTGTGCAGGGAAAGAGGGGGTTCCCATCACCAGGGTGGGGGGAGGTGCAGGGAAAGAGGGGGTTCCCATCACCAGACCCAATTAGGGAATAGAATTAGGTCTAAAAACAAAGAGCGGGCGGTACTCAGCAGATGAGGCAGCATCTTTGTCACCACAAAGTGAATGGACAAGCATCATTTAGATCAGGACCCTTCTTCAGATTGAAGGTGTAGATGGGGAGAATACTGAAGAGATGAGGTGGGCCAAACCTTGCAACTGGCAGATGGATATAGGCACTTTGTACCTATCCATGTTCTCCACAGATGCTGCCTGCCCCGCTGAGTTACTCCAGCACTCTGTGCCTTTTGAGCAAGAGCATGTAAATATCTTTACAAATCTCTTTACAACAGTCTGTCCAGTCCAAAGCTCAATGAATGACCACTCCACACACATTCCTGTCACCTGAATGTCCTTCACAAGAACTCATAATAAACAAGCTGTGATTAGGGTAGTTAATATTAAACATTTCACACAAGTTCACATTAACTTTCCTCAACCAAGTACAATGTAGATCCACTTTAAATTCCTCGCTGTCTTCTTAATCATAACAATTAGTCATAAACTGAAAACCAGTCTTCATAAAGTGAATGCCCCAATTAAAACACAATTGGACAGCTATCCAGGAGACAAATTCATTCTTGCCACTGCCTTCATGAAGTAAATAGAACCACACCCAGAAATCAGTCTGAAGGCTCCCAACCCAAAATCTCACCTATCCATATTCTCCAGAGATGCTGCCTGACCCACTGAGTTACTCCAGCACTTTGTGTCTTGTATTGTAAACCAGCACCTGCACTTCCTTGATTTTCATCCCAAATCTTCCCTGGTTTCAGGGCTTTTACTAAGTTTGGCATCTGGGCAATGGGTGCTTTACGGGGAAAGGTAAAGGGTCACAGAGCAACAAAGAACCATTTTCAAGTGAAGAGCACAATATCTGAATGGTGGCCGATTAGGAAACGGGGAGATGCAACGAGACCTGGGTGTCATGGTACACCAGTCATTGAAAGTAGGCATGCAGGTGCAGCAGGCAGTGAAGAAAGCGAATGGTATGTTAGCATTCATAGCAAAAGGATTTGAGTATAGGAGCAGGGAGGTTCTACTGCAGTTGTACAGGGTCTTGGTGAGACCACACCTGGAGTATTGCGTACAGTTTTGGTCTCCGAATCTGAGGAAAGACATTCTTGCCATAGAGGGAGTACAGAGAAGGTTCACCAGACTGATTCCTGGGATGGCAGGACTTTCATATGAAGAAAGACTGGATATACTCGGCTTGTACTCGCTAGAATTTAGAAGATTGAGGGGGGGGATCTTATAGAAACTTACAAAATTCTTAAGCGGTTGGACAGGCTAGATGCAGGAAGATTGTTCCCGATGTTGGGGAAGTCCAGAACAAGGGGCCACACAGTCTAAGGATAAGGGGGAAGAAGTCTTTTAGGACCGAGATGAGAAAAACATTTTTAGTCACAGAGAGTGGTGAATCTGTGGAATTATCTGCCACAGAAGGTAGTTGAGGCCACAGTTCATTGGCTATATTTAAGAGGGAGTTAGATGTGGCCCTTGTGGCTAAAGGGATCAGGGGGTATGGAGAGAAGGCAGGTACAGGATACCGAGTTGGATGATCAGCCATGATCATATTGAATGGCGGTGCAGGCTCGAAGGGCCGAATGGCCTACTCCTGCACCTATTGTCTATGTTTCTATCTAATTTGTAGACAGCAACTCCTATTGTGCAGTGAATTCACAAAACAGGTCGCTCCAATTCGTGGTAAACACTCCCACCGTGTGGATTAAGAAAGAATTGCAGATGCTGGAAAAATCGAAGGTAGACAAAAATGCTGGAGTAACTCAGCGGGTGAGGCAGCATCTATGGAGAGAAGGAATAGGTGACGTTTCAGGTCGAGACCCTTCTTCAGACTGATGTCGGGTGGGGGGGGTCGGGATAATGGAAGGAAGAGGCAGAGACAGTCGGCTGTGGGAGAGCCGGGAAGGGGAAGGAGGGAGAAAACACTGACATTGGAGAATGGGAAGATGAGGCCAATGTTGGGATCCCGTTGGAGGTGGCGAAATGTTGGAGGATTATCTGTTGTATGTGACGGCTGGTAGGGTGGAAGGTGAGGAAATGGGAGACTCTGTCCTTGTTACGTAGGTGGATGGGGAGTAAGAGCAGCGCTGCGGGATATAGAGGAGACCATGATAAGAGCCTCATCTATAGTAGAATAGGGGAACCCCCATTCCCTAAAGAATGAGGACATCTCCGATGCCCTGGTTTGGAACACTTCATCCTGGGTGCAGATGTGGCCAGTGTAGTCCAGATAGCCATGGGGGTCAGTGGGTTTGTAGTAGATGTCGGTCAGTAGTCTGTTTCCTTTGATAGACAATAGACGCCATAGGAGGCCATTTGGCCCGTTCGAGCCAGCACCTATATTCGATTCCTCTTGTTATGGAGGCCAATGGGCCATTCACTTTCTTCACTGCCTGCTGTACCTGCAATGGGGGACATGGGGGACTCTGTCCTTGTTACGAGTAGGGGGATGGGGAGTAAGAGCAGAGCTGCGGGATATAGAGACGACCATGATAAGAGTGCTGGAGAAACTCAGCAGATCAGGCACCATCTCTGGAGGAAAAGGATGGGTGATATTTTGGGTAAGAACCCTTTTGTTCCATCCCAAAATATCTTATTTCTCCAGAGATGCTGCCTGGCCCACTGAGTTACTCCAGCAATGCGTCTATCTTTGGTATAAAGAAGCATCTACAAGTCTTTGTTTCCACGTTTACATCAGCCAGATTCAATTTCAGTTGTGATAAGGTTAGGGTATCATCACTTTAGTAAAGATACATCCTTTTATTCTGACACTGTGCCCTCTGGTGCGAGACTCTCCCACTAGTGGAAACATCCGTTTTGTTCTGAGATACAGCACAGAAACAACACAATTCCAGTTGCACCAGAAAAAAATAATAATTAAAATCCCTGGACACTTCAAATGACAACAATTGAAAGGAAAAGTCAGCAGAATTAATCAAAGATGCAAACACAATTCAGTAGAAAGCTGTAGTGTTCTCACTGACCTCATGCCCTGGAGATATAGATCCACATCAGACACAAGGGGAGGCTCCCTGTCTCTACCCAGGACCACAGCTCCCATCCATAGCCCAGGACCACTGCTCCCATCCATCCACAGCCCAGGACCACTGCTCCCATCCATCCACAGCCCAGGACCACTGCTCCCATCCATCCACAGCCCAGGACCAACTACACTCAGACACTCCCACAACTCCCCCTTTTATACAACTGACACTTTTCTAAACAGCTTCAATCAAGCCAATAATCACATCCACCTGTGGCGGATCAATGTTTGTTGCAGTACATCATGATATCCACCTAGGGCAGTAGTTGTCTGTGGGACAATACTTGCCCAAAGTGGCTGCTTGCATTTCCTCAAGTCAGAGACGACCATAACACACAGAATCAGAATTAGGCCATTCGGCCCATCGAGTCTATTCCACCATTCAATCACAGCTGATCTATCTCTCCCTCCTAACCCCATTCTCCTGCCCATAACCCCCGACACCCGTACTAATCAACAATCTATCTATCTCGGCCTTAAATATATCCACTGACTTGTGACCTCCACCACCGTCTGTGGCAATGAATCCCACAGATTCACCACCCTCTGGCTACACAAATTCCACGTCATCTCCTTCCTAAAGGAACGCCCTTTAATTCTGAGGCTGTGCCCTCTGGTCCTAGACTCTCCCACTAGTGGAAACATCCTTTTAGTTTAGTTTAGAGATACAGCACGGAAACAGGCCCTTCGGCCAGAGTCCGTACAGACCAGCGATCGCCCCGTACACTAGGGACAATTTTACAATTACCGAATTACCAACCCCGCACGTCTTTGGAGTGTGGGATGAAACCGGAGCGCCCGGAGAAAACCCACGCAGGTCATGGAGAGAACATGCAAACTCTGTGCAGGCAGCACCCGTAGTCAGGATGGAACCCGGTTCTCTGGCGCTGTGAGGCAGCAACTCTACCGCTGCACCACCGTGCCAACCCATTTTTTGTTAATTTTCTATCCATGATTCCATTTTTTATTCCACACCAGCTCGCTGGTTCACAAATAGTTCACATTGAGAATGTTAACCTAAGGGGAAACATTTCCACACAGAGGGTGGTGGGTGTATAGAACGAGCTGCCAGAGGAGGTAGTTGAGGCTGGGACTATCACAACACTTGGACAGATACATGGATAGGACAGGTTTGGAGCAATATGGGCCAAACACGGGCAGGTGGGACTTCTGTAAATGGGACATGTTGGCCGGTGTGGGCACGTTGGGCTGAAGGGCCTGTTTCCGTCACTCTGTGACTAGTGTAGATGGGACATGTTGGTAGGCATGGGGCAAGTTGGGCCGAAGGGCCTGTTTCGTCACTCTGTGACTATGGTAGATGGGGCAATGTTGGTGGGGTATGGGGCAAGTTGGGCTGAAGGGCCTGTTTTCCGTGCTGTGTGACTCTGTGACCTGGTGGAGATGGGACATGTTTGTGGGGCATGGGCAAGTTGGGCGAAGGGCCTTTTCCATGCGGGGTGACTCTGTGACTGGTGTAGATGGTACATGTTGGGTGGCATGGGGCAAGTGGGCTGAAGGGGCCTGTTTCCATCTGGGTGACTATGTGACTAGTGTAGATGGGGCAAGTTGGGCTGAAGGGCCTGTTTCCGTGACTGTGACTAGTGTAGATGGGACATGTTGGTGGGCATGGGGCAAGTTGGGCTGAAGGGCCTGTTTCTGTGACTAGTGTAGATGGGACATGTTGGTGGGCATGGGGCAAGTTGGGCTGAAGGGCCTGTTTCTGTGACTAGTGTAGATGGGACATATTGGTGGGCATGGGGCAAGTTGGGCTGAAGGGCCTGTTTCTGTGACTAGTGTAGATGGGACACGTTGGTGGGCATGGGGCAAGTTGGGCTGAAGGGCCTGTTTCCGTGCTGAGTGACAACCATTCTAAACTCCCCTTTCTCTGCATCACTTATTGTTAATAAAGAAAGTTTACATTTGCTGTTTAGAAACATAGAAAAATAGGTGCAGGAGTAGGCCAATTATTCACACACCATTCATCACGTACTGGCTCTATAAACTTTAACAATGCCTTTAGAGTCGTTCAATAATGAGACACAAAAGTGTATTTGTTCATTAAAACATCAGCCAGCAGCATGTGACTCTAACCATGCTTAAAGCTTCTAATATATATATATATAAATATAAAACACCAGTCAGCCTACCAAAGCTCCAACAAAAACATCCTCTCCATTCTATGGCCGTCTAAATCCTCGAAAGATGTAGCAACAAAATGTAGGCTCTTATACATCGGCGAGACCAAACGTAGACTGGCCGATCGTTTCACGGAACACCTTCGCTCAGCCCGCCTGAACCTGCCTGATCTCCAGGTTGCTGGACACTTTCATTCTCCTTCCCATTCCCACACAGACCTTTCTGTCCTCGGTCTCCTCCACTGTCAGTGAGGCCCAGCACAAATTGGAGGAACAGCATCTCGTATTTCGCTTGGGTAGCTTACAGCCCAGTGGTGTGAATCTTGATTTCTCTAACATCAAGTAACGCCGGCATTCCCTCTCTCACCATCTCTCCCTCACCCGTCACACCCAACAAACAGCTAACAATGGCCTGTTCCCTTAATTTTCATTTGTACTTTATCTCTACATCCATTGTCTACATCTCTCTTTTCTCTTTCCCGTGACTTTCAGTCTGAAGAAGGTTCTCAACCCGAAACGTCGCCATTCCTTCTCTCCACAGATGCTGCCTGACCCACTGAGTTACTCCAGCACTCTGTGAAACGTCACCATTCCTTCTCTCCACAGATGCTGCCTGACCCACTGAGTTACTCCAGCACTCTGTGAAACGTCACCATTCCTTCTCTCCACAGATGCTGCCTGACCCACTGAGTTACTCCAGCACTCTGTGAAACGTCACCTATCCATGTTCTCCACAGATGCTGCCTGTCCCGCTGAGTTACTCCAGCACTCTGTGAAACGTCACCATTCCTTCTCTCCACAGATGCTGCCTGACCCGCTGAGTTACTCCAGCACTCTGTGAAACGTCAGCTATCCATGTTCTCCACAGATGCTGCCTGACCCGCTGAGTTACTCCAGCACTCTGTGAAACGTCACCTATCCATGTTCTCCACAGATGCTGCCTGACCCACTGAGTCTCTGTGTTTGTCTTTTATGAAAACATTATGTTCTGTTACTCTGTAAATGCACCTTATCCCCCCCTCCTGTTTAAATTGACGAGTTCTCCAAATCCACCCTTACCAGGCCTTTTATTATTCTGTAGGTTTCAGTGAGATCCACCTTAATCTTTCTAAACTCCATGACTACAGGCCCAGAGCCTTCGAACACTCCTCATACATTAACCCAATCACCCAGGAAACACTCGTAAACCTCTACTGGACCCTGCACTAGTCAGTGATACATTGTGGAAACAGGCCCTTCCTTCAGCCCAACTTGCCCTACACCGCCCAACATGCCCCATCTACACTAGTCACAGAGTGATACATTGTGGAAACAGGCCCTTCAGCCCAACTTGCCCACACCCACCAACATGCCCCATCTACACTAGTCCCACCTGCCTGCGTTTGGCCCATATCCCTCCAAACCTGTCCTATCCATGTACCTGTCTAACTGTTTCTTAAACGTTGGGATAGTCCCAGCCTCAACTACCTCCTCTGGCAGCTCGTTCCATACACCCACCACCCTCTGTGTGGAAAGGTTACCCCTCAGATTCCTATTAAATCTGTTCCCCACATTGAATGAATGAAACTTTAAATCTACCCCCCATCACCCACCCCCTGCCTGTCCCACCCACTGCCTGTCCCCCCCACCCCCTGCCTGTCCCTCCCTCACCCCCTCAGCTTAAACCCATGTCCTCTGCTTCTTGATTCCCCTACTCTAGGCAGGACTTTGTGCATTGCCCGTATCTATTGGCCTCTGCTGCAACTCTGACCCGTCTGCCACCGTGATGCCCAGGTATCCATTATCATTGTGTGTTCTGTTTACGCTCTGTGTTCATGTGATAGGAGCAGATTCAGACCATTCGGCCCATCGAGTCTACTCCGCCATTCAATCAGGGCTGATCTATCTCTCCCTCCTAACCCCATTCTCCTGCCTTCTCCCCATAACCCCTGACACCCAGCACTAATCAACAATCTGTCAATCTCTGCCTTAAATATATCCACTGACTTGTGGCCTCCACCGCCGTCTGTGACAAAGAATCCCACAGATTCACCACCCTCTGGCCAAAGAGATTCCTCCTCATCTTCCTGAAGGAACGCCCTTTAATTCTGAGGCTGTGCCCTCTGCTCCTAGACTCTCCCACTAGTGGAAACATCCTCTCCACATCCACTCTATCCAGGCCTTTCACTATTCTGTACATTTCAGTAAGGTGTCCCCTCATTTTTCTAAACTCCAGCGAGTACAGGCCCAGTGCCGTCAAACGCACATCATGTTAAGCCACTGATTCCTGGGATCATTCTCGTAAATCTCCTTGGATCTTTTTTGTATTCTAGCTCCTCTCTACTTTCCCACAATGTCCTCGGATATATCCGATCAGGCTCGAGATGTTTCTACCTTCATACACGATAGTACCTACAGTACTTCTTTGGCTGTAACACTGTCAGCTCTCAAGACACTTCCATTGACTGCCCCAAGTTCCTCCGTCTATGGTAAAATCTTGTCCATCTCCTGTGGCTCCACACAGAGGTGAGCGCTTTGATCCCTTAGAGGTCCCACTCTCGAGGGGATCTATCTATCGCAGGCGCCGCCTCAAAAAGGCTGCCAGCACCATCAAGGACCCACACCATCCTGGCCACACTCATCTCTCCGCTGCCTTCAGGTAGAAGGTACAGGAGCCTGAAATCTGCAACATCCAGGTTCAGGAATAGCTACTTCCCCACAGCTATCAGGCTATTAAACTCAACCTCAAACAAACTCTGAACTATAACAGCCTATTGCACTTTACCTGTGTAGTTATATGTGTATATATATATTGTACGGTATATGGTCACACTGATCTGATCTGTATTTATGCCTAAAATACTCTGTTGTGCTGCAGCAAGCAAGAATTTCATTGTCCCATCTGGGACACATGACATGACTTGACTCTCTGGCTACCCTTTATACAATCTCTTGAGATTGTCCTTTGTACATCTGCCAAAGCTATAGAGCTATATGCGATCTCCTTATTTCTTTTTTAGCTAGCACCTTAGTTCCCAAAACTCCTCCAGGGATGCACCTGTTCCCAGCTGTCCCAACTCTTACTCTTGGCCAAAGCCTTAATTTCCCTCGTCAGCCCAGCTTGCTTTACCCCTCACTCTAACAAGGACATGTATGTCCTGAACTCTTGTCAGCACTTTTAAAAACATCCCACTTCCCTGACATTTATTTTCCTTCCAACAACCTGCTCCGGTCAACGAGTGAGTTTCTGTCTCATCCCCTCAAAGTTGGCCTTGGGGGTGGGAGGTTGAAACCTTCACGTGGTCCGCCCTGTTTCAACGAATGCAATCAATCTGGCGTGCACAATCGAATAGAACAAGTTGTCCTACAACTTTAGGCTGCGCACGCCATACACATGAAGAAAGTTCGCCTTGCCCCAATTTAGAATTTGAACACATGGGCCTTGTCCAGAACTATCTTAAACCTAATCAAACAGTGGTTATTGCTCCATGAACACTTCATCCACTTGCCCTTCCCAATGTCCCTAGACTACATCAAGTTTTAGTTTTAGAGTTTTAGTTTAGAGATACAGCAGGGAAACAGGCCCTTCGGCCCACTGCCGACCAGCGATCCCCGCACATTAACACTATCCCACACCCACTAGGGACAATTTTTACATTTACACCAAGCCAATTAACCTGTAATGTCTTTGGAGTGTGGGAGGAAACCGAAGATCTCACGCAGGTCACGGGAGAACGTACAAACTCCACCGTACAGACAGCACCCGTAGTCAGGATCGAGGCAGCAACTCTACCGCTGCGCCACCCTGACCAGCCTCTCACATGTGAGGCTCTGACTGCTGGAGAAAACTCGCCTGAACACATTCGACAATGTTCACCCCGTCTAAAACATTCACACGATGACTATCCCAGTCAACATTGGGATCCCCATCTACAACCATTCACAGTCAATACTGGGAACGTTGACATCCCCATCTACAACAACCATTCACACGATGACATTCCCAGTCAATATTGGGAACGTCGACATCTCCATCTACAACAACCATTCACCTGCAATCTCCTGGCATATCTGCTCTAATTCCCGTTGACTATACGGGGGTCTGTAGTACACCCCCAACAAGGTGATCATCCCTTTCTTGTTCCTCAGCTCCACCCATATAGCCTCTCTAGACAAACCGTCTGTGATGTTACCTCTGAACACAGCCGTGACATCCTCTTTAACCAACAATGCAACACCCCACTCCTTTACCCTCACCTCTGTCTCTCCTGAAGCTCCTGTACCCCGGAACATTGAGCTGCCAGTCTCCACTCACTGAACCAGGTACAATGTACCTATCCATGCCCCAAGCTGCCAGTCTCCACTCACTAAACCAGGTACAATGTACCTATCCATGCCCCCAAGCTGCCAGTCTCCACTCACTAAACCAGGTACAATGTACCTATCCATGCCCCCAAGCTGCCAGTCTCCACTCACTGAACCAGGTACAATGTACCTATCCATGCCCCAATGCTGCCAGTCTCCACTCACTGAACCAGGTACAATGTACCTATCCATGCCCCAATGCTGCCTGACCCACTGAGTTACTCCAGCTTTTTGTGTCTGTCTCCGGTTTAAGCAGCACCTGCAGTTCTGCCTTCCTCGCTGTCTATTCTGTCCCCGATACTTCCCCTCATCACCCTCCATTCTTGAGTGTCACAGCACCATCTCATTCCCTACCTCGAGGAACCACCTTCTGTCTTGCTGGGCATCCACGTGACAACCTCTCTCTACGTCCTGTCCATGAGGTTCTGTCTCCAGGATGGTCCTGAGGTCAACCAGCTGCACCTCTTCTTCTTCTTCTTCTATGTGGTGTTTTTTGGCGGTTGGCAAACAACTTTTTTGGTGCATTACCGCCACCAACTGGCATGGAGTGTGGATCAAACAACACCATTACATATACTAATAACCTATATCCTTCCGAACAAATTGGTTACCCTAAGAAAATGCAACAGGATTTGATAGCACTTATATGAACTTCCTTGCAAAATATCTACCAAATCAAATTGTATTCTTTCTTTTCTGAACTGCTCACTCATCCGTTCTCTCTCCTCCTCATACCTCTCACAATGTACAATGACATGCTCTATTGTCTCTTCTTGCCCACAGTATTCACATCGACCTGTATTATGCTTGCCTATTATAAAAAGTGTACTGTTCAGACCAGTGTGTCCAAATCTAATTCTTGAGATTACTGTCTCCTCTTTTCTGTTTTTTCCTGCACATCTCATTTCTCCCACTTTCCTCTGGACTCTGTAGAACCACCGTCCTTTCCGCTCTTCATCCCATTGCTTTTGCCATCTTTCCTTCAGTCTTTGCTTAATAATGTATTTGATTTCAGTTTTACCTATGTTAATACTTAAATCAATTTTACTTCTTTTTGCTACCTCTTTTGCTACCTTATCTGCCATTTCGTTTCCTCTAATGCCAATGTGTGCTGGTACCCATAAAAATATGACTGTAAGCCCCATCATTTGAATTCTGAATAGTGTTTGTTGTATTTCAATCAAAATGTCTGGTCTACTGTCTGAATGGCTGTGCTGTAAACTTTTTATTGCTAAACCTGAATCTGAGCAAATAACTGTCCTTAAAGGCCTAGTATCCTCGACCCACTGTACCGCTAACAATATTGCAATCATTTCACCTGTGTATACTGAGACCTCATTATTGATCCTCTTCCCTACTTTGATGTGAAATTCTGGTACAATAAATGCTACTCCTACTTTATCTACTGAATCTTTTGATGCATCTGTATAAATTTGGACAAAACTGTAGTATCTGTCAATGTATTCCTGTATGATGACTGAATTATACATATGTTGTTTATCCTTGTTTTTCTGTTCTAATGTTGTAAAGTCTACTGTTGCATCTGGAAGTATCCAAGGTGGAATTGAAGGTAATGGAACTGTTGGAACCACATTTAATTGTGCTATGCCGATTTGTACTGCTCTCTGGGTCACTGTCCATCCAAAACTTTTTGTTTCCCTTCTCTCCTTTTCCCAGCATGGTTTGACAGTAACTTGTGCTGGGTGTTCTTGACTGTGGCCCTGTAGGTTAATCCAGTAATTTAATGAAAGCTGTATCCTTCTTCATCTCTAGAGGCATCTCCCCCATTTCAACCTGTAATGCTGCTGTTGGAGTTGTTTTTATTGCACCTGTACATATTCTCAATGCCTGATATTGAATGTTGTCTATTTTCTTAAGAGAAGTACTTGATGCGGACCCATACACCACACAACCATAATCTAACACAGATCTAATTAACCCATTGTATATAGCCTTCAAAGCTGTTCTATCTGCCCCCCAATCACATCCAACTAAACATCTCATTACATTAAGTATCTTCTTACATTTGTCCACTACTTTCTGAATATGAATCATCCATGTAATCCTCTCATCAAACCATAAACCTAAAAATTTATAGTATTTTACTCTCTCCAATTCCTGGTTATATAATTTTAGTTTTACCTCACTACCAATTTCCTTCCTAGTAAAAAACATTATCTTTGTCTTTTCCACAGAAAATTTGAATCCCCATTTATAAGACCACTCTTGTACCTTTATTATAGCCCTCTGTAGTTTCTGCACAATAAACTTCACATTTCTCCCCCTTTTCCAGATTGCCCCATCATCCGCAAACAGTGAAACTCCCATTTCATTTACAATTTCATCATACACATCATTTATCATTACTAAAAATAGTAAAGGACTTATTATGCTCCCTTGAGGTGTTCCATTTACAATATCTAATGTTCCTGAGTATTGATTTCCAACTCGTACTTGTATTGACCTCCCAAATAAAAAATCCTTAATCCATTTAAATATACGACCTTTAATCCCCAACTTACCTAGTTTCACTAATAACCCTTCTCCCCACATCATATCATATGCTTTCTCAATATCAAAAAATACGGCTACTACACTTTCTCTGTTAATTTGTGCTCTCCTAATTTCATGTTCTAAACATATAGCTGGATCCATGGTGTTTCTCCCCTTCCTAAAACCACTCTGGTAATTGGATAAATATCCTTTATTTTCTACATAATATGTTAACCTTTCATTTACCATTTTTTCAATTACTTTACATATGTTGGATGTTAATGCAATAGGCCTATAATTCCCTGGGTTCGTCAGATCTTTACCTGACTTTCCTATTGGGATTACTACTGCCTCCTTCCACCTTTGCGGTAATTTCCCACCCTCCCACACTTTATTATAAAATTCTAACAAAAAATCCTTGGATGTTTCACTGAGATGGTTTAACATGGTGTAACAAATCTGATCTTTACCTGGTGCTGACATCTTGGTTTTTCTAAGAGCTCGGTTGAATTCTGTCTTTGTGAATGGTTTGTTTAGAACATCGTTAGTGTCTTCCTCATGTCGTATTAACTGTCTATTCTCTGCTATGGTATTTTCTTTTCCTTTTCTTCCTTCTTCACTAACATTGTCTGAACTGTGAATTTTAGCAAAAGATTTTGCCAACATCTCTGCTTTCTCTTCGTCTTTCACTGCTGTAATTTCACCGTCAGTTAGGATTGGATATTTGTATTCTCTTTTAATTCCTTTCATTCTCCTTATCATTCCCCAAACTTGACCTACTTTTGTCTCCCTTCCCACTGAGTTACAAAATGTCCTCCAAAATTCCCTCTTTGCATTTTTATTACTCTTCTTACACTTGCTTGCAACCTTTTGTATTCAATAAGATTCTGAAAATTATGATTTATTTTCAAAATTTTAAAAGCTTTATTTCGACACTTAATTGCTTTGTCACATTCCTTAGTCCACCATGGTACACTCTTTTTGTTGTGCTTACCTCCTTTCCTCTTAATGGACTTTGTTGCTGCCTCTAAAATGGCTTCGCAAACAGAAATATTTAAATTATCCACATCTTCATAAATATCAATTTTTTCCATTTCTTGATCACTAATAGTCTTAAACTTCTCCCAATCAGCACCACTAAAAGACCACTTTTGTATTCTCTCTGTATTATACTCCTCTGAAACTCACTCCTACTACTATTTCTATCGGGTAGTGGTCACTTCCTACCGTTGTTCTTCGAATTACTTCCCATGAACAAACACCCGCCAATGAGTCTGACACTAGTGTGAGGTCTATGGCTGATTCTGACCCTGTTCTGATGTTGATTCGTGTCCCACTTCCATCATTAAGACACACAAGGTTATTCTTCTCCATTAAATCCTCAATCACCATCCCATTTTCATCATTAGAATCATCCCACAACGTGCTATGAGCATTAAAATCACCACAACATATAACTTTCCCCCCTAAATACCCAGCAAGTTCATCCATCAACTCCAATGAAAGCCTTTTACACGGATTATAAAAATTAACAATTTTAACCTTACCTTCTCTTATCCAAATTTCCACCACTAAATATTATAATTCTGTTCCTTTCACCAACAATCTATTCTGTATTCCTTTCTTTATAAATATTACACACCCCCCTCCACTTCCCTCCCCCCTATCTCTACGGATACTATCATAACCTTTGATGACAAAGTCTAATGAAGGCTTAAGCCAGCTTTCTTGAATACATATGACTTCTGGTTTCTTCTTTAACTCTTTAATGAATCCTTTAAACTCTTGTCCATTTGCTATTATGCTCCTTGCGTTCCATTGTAATATAATCAATTTGACCTATCACCAGAACCTTCCTCCCTTCCATCTCCTTCACCATCATTAATTTAACACGTTTATCCCATTAAACTCTAGACGCCCTATGACACCAATAAAGACCAAATCCAGGTAAACTTGATGCTGAAAAATCAAATTAAGATAACATTTTAATGTTTGAAATGTTCCAACATCCTTCTCTACAATTAGACAAAGTGCTGGGGAACTCAGACAGCATCTCTGCAGAACATGGACAGCTCTGGGGGAGAAGATTCTAATCCTCAAGGTAAAGATATGCTGTACTCTTCACCTGGACTTTGAAACGTTATCTTCTATCTTCTATATATATTACGAAATCTCTGTTCTTGACTGCTTTTGGCCTTCTGTGCTGCCTTCCGAGAGAACGCCGCCACCTACGGCCGTCATTTTTGGCCACCTCGCACAGAGCCCTCCTCCGCCGCATGTGTGCTGAGGATATTTCCCGTCGATGAAAAATGACAGAGATATTAATGTTTTTACAAAATTTCCCATACTCTCTGCTGCCCCTGCTGGAGGGAGGGGGAGGGACTATAAAACCAGGAAGTGGTGTGCCTCAATCAGAGCTCTGAATGACACTGAACAAATGTCTCCACAGCTGTGAGTACCCATAATGTGGTTTGGAAATGAAAATATGGTTAGTTTGAGGGAAAAAGCACTGCCTGCAAATGGTTGTTTGGGTTGAAGTAAATAGACACCCTCTCTCTCTCTCCCCTCTCTCTCTCTCTCCCCCCCTCTCTCTCTCTCCCCCCCCTCTCTCTCTCCCCCCTCTCTCATCTCTCTCTCCCCTCTCTCTCCCCCTCTCTCTCTCCCCATCTCTCTCTCCCACTCCCCCTTTCTCTCACCCTCTCCCCCTCTCTCTACCTCTCTCTCTCCCTCTCTCTCTCCCTCTCTCTCTCTCTCTCACCCTCTCTCCCTCTCTCCGTCTCCCTGTCTCTTCTTACCTCGTCTCTCTCTCTCTGCCCGGTCCATGCTGCTAGCCTCGGCTCTTCATCTCCGCTCTCTCCTCTCTAGCCCCTCTCTTCTCCCTCCTTCGCGTCCTGCTCTCTCTCTCTCCCAGCCCCGCTCGGTCCCTCTCTCTCCCCGCCTCACGGCCGTTCTCTCTCTCTCTCTCCCTCTCTCTCTCTCTCGTCTCATCCGCCTCTAGTCGATTCCCGCCCTCGCCTCGCTCTCGCTCCCTCTCTCTCCTCCTCTCTCCTTCGGCCCTCTCTCCCACTCAAATCTCTCTGGGGGGCCGGTCTCTCCGTTCTCTCTCTTACTCTTACAGATCCCTCTCTCTCCGTCTCCCACCGCATCGTCTCATCCCTAAGACCTCTCTGTCTCTCAGCAAAGCTCCCTCTCGTCCTCTACGCTTCACCAGTCTCGTCACAATGCACTACTCACGTCGAATCATCGCTCGTGGGTCGTTCTCCTTCTACTGAATCTCTGGGGGGGTCCTTCTCTAACAGCTATGGCTAGCTTCGGTCGAAGTCCGGTCTCAATCTCTGATCACTCCTCGCTCCGTGCATGCTCCACCTCCGAGCGAGAAGGTCGATATAACTTTCTCAAAGATCCTCATCGTCTCCGCGCCTATCTCCTCTCAGGTCTCGCTCTATGTCCCACTCTCGGAGGCTCGTCCTCCTCTCTCACATCATCATCGGTCGTACATCCGCTACGAACCCCCTCTTTCTCTGTCTCCTCTTCGCTCTCCCAGCCCACTTCCTCTCTCTCGTCCGAGCGCCCGTGCCTAGGGTCGCATGATCCCCCCTTCACTCTAAAGAGGCCCTCGCTCAAAGAAGTAGACCCGCCATCTCCCGCGGGCGATCTCTCTCTCTGCTCTCTCTACGTGTGTCTCATCTTGACATCTCTCGGGTCAGGTCCTCCTCTCCGGAGCTCTCTCCACCTTCCTCCTCCTCGTTCTCTCATCTTCTCTCGTCCCCCTCTGCTCATCTCTTCTCTCTCTCGTGTCGCCTCCGCTCTCTTCTCTCTCGGTCCGGGCTCTCCTCTCTCGATACTCTCCTTCGTCCCCTCTCTCTCTCTCTCTCTCACATGCCCTCTTCTCCTCCTTCTCCCCTCTCCTCGGTCTCGTCCTCTCCCCTCCTCATTCCCTATCCTATCCCGTCTCTGTCTTTCATGCTCCATTCTATCCTCCTTCAGCTCCTCCTGTCTCTCTCCTCCCTATTCGCTCTCTCCTCAGCCCCCTTCTCTCTCCTCTATCTTCCCTAGCTCTCCCTTCTCCCTCCCCGCCTCCTACTCATACTCGCTCCTCCTCCCATACAGACTACCTCCTCCTCCTCCGCTCCACCTCACCCCCTCCTCTCCTCCCCTCGCCCCCACCTCCTCCATCCTCCCCCCCCCCCTTCCCCATCTCACGTCTCATTCCCAGCCCTCCCATCCTCTCCCCCCCTCCCCCTCTCCTCCCCTCCCCCGCTCTCCTCTCCTCCCCTCCCCCTCTCTCTCTCCCCTCTTTTTCTCCCTCTCCTCCCCTCCATCCCCTCCCCCACCGTCCCTCCCCTAAACCCCCCCTCCCCTCCACACACCCCTACCCCCTTCCCTCCACCCTCCCTGCTCTCAGCACCCCCTCTCTTTCCCCCTCTCCTGAAAATTAACAAGACAAAAAATAAAAAAAAGACAGACGACTGTAGTCGTCTCTTATACCTAAGAGACACTCATTTAATAACCTGAGACGTCTGCTTAATATAATGCATTCACACAAACCTCAAGAACAAGAGTTATCTATCATTTCATTGGACACAGAAAAAGCGTTTCATCAAGTAGAATGGGATTATATGATTAAAGTATTGCAAAAATTTCAAATGGGAGAGAATTTCATCGCATGGATTAAATTATTATATAACAAACCTACGGCTAGAATATTAACTAATAATATACTATCTACGAAATTCCAATTATCAAGGGACAATAGACAAGGATGTTCATTATCACCGCTGTTATTTGCTCTTGTAATTGAACCTTTAGCTGAAAAAATCAGAACACCCTCGGATATTTACGGCTATAATACAAAACATTCAAATAACATAATATCTTTATATGTAGCCGATGTACTACTGTACATCACAAAACCGCAAATCCGTATACCAAACATATTACATCTAATTGAGGACTTTGGATCTTTCTCAGGATACAGAATAAACTGGAACAAAAGTGAAATTATGTCGATAAAACCGAAAGACTCAACACATCTCTTAAAATTCCCCTTTAAAATAGTCACAGAAAAATTCAAATATTTGGGAATTGATATTACTAGAAACCATCACGCTATGTTTAATGCCAATTATAGTCCCTTACTTAAGAAACTAAATAATCTAATCAAATTCTGGAAAACACTCCCGATGTCTTTGATAGGTCGAATAAATGCTATAAAAATGATCTTTTTACCACAAATCCTATATTTATTTCAATCATTACCTTTATATATTCCAAAAAAGTTTTTCAAAAAATTGGACTCAGACATTACAAATTTTGTATGGGATTATAAATCCCACAGAATACAAAGAACACACCTTAGTAAACCAAAAGAGATGGGTGGTCTTGCGCTCCCTAACTTTATGTACTATAATTGGGCAGTAAATATTAAAAATATGATTCACCTGCTGGACAACTCTGCCCAGCAGGTGGACTGGATTGTAATGGAGAGAGAGGACTGCTCTCCGTGCAATATAGGAGCGACTCTCCTCTCACCAATGAATCTGAATAACAAAAATTACAATAAAAATCCAATTATACATAGCACAATTAGAACTTGGAAACAAATAAAACAGAATCTAAAATTAAGAAATCTATCTCTTTTAATGCCAATAGTCAATAATCCGTCGTTTAAACCTTCAATTATAGAGAAATCATTTACACAATGGGAAAGAATGGGAATCAAAACGCTCGGAGACTTGTATGAATTTGGAAAATTATTATCATTTCAACAATTACAACTGAAATATAATTTGAGAAATAATCATTATTTTAAATATCTTCAAATCCATGACTATCTGAAAAAATACACAAAAGACTATCATAACATGCCTCCATACTTACTGGATGAAGCAATGAAGACAAAGGCTGAATCAGCAAACCTAATATCATACTTATACAACACTACTTTAAATATAGAAATACCTACAACCGATGGTATTAGAAGAGACTGGGAACAAGAACTAGCTATAAAAATTTCAAAAGAGAGCTGGGATAAACACTTACTATATGTGCATAAATGCTCGATCAACGTACGACATACTCTAATTCAATTCAAAACATTACATAGACTATACTATTCAAAAACCAAAATAAATAAACTTTTTCCCAATGTCTCACCCATTTGTGATAAATGTAGGTCTCAAGAAGCTACCACAGTGCACTCTTTTCTTTTTTGTATAAAAATCCAAAAATTCTGGAACTAAATATTTGAAATGTTCACAAAATTATTTAAAATAAAACTTGTACCAAAAGCATAATGGATTATTTTTGGAATAACGGAAAGTAGCCCCGAACTAAATGTGTTTCAAAAGAACCTACTTAATTACGGGCTAAAAAAGCTTATACTCAAATTCTGGAAAAATGCTCCTATACCAACAATAAAAATGTGGATTTCAAACATGTTCGAAACATTACACCTGGAAGAGATGATACTCCTCCTAGCAGGCAAAGCAGACCACTTCCAAAAGACGTGGTCTGCATTTATGGAACTATTACAAGCATAATGTGCAATAGTAATTAAAAAAAATAAATGGTGCCAGGATCTGGTAACAGGGGGGTAAAAAATACGGTTGGTATATCCTTTTTTGCGGAGTTTTGCGTTATAATAGAGTGATTGTTTCTCTTTTTTTTCCCTTCTTTTCTAGGGTCTATTTCCTTTCTTTACTTCCTTCTCTAACTTCCTTTCTAAGGGGCTTTCTTTTCCCAACACTTTCCTGTACCTTCACGACTCTTTTTCACTTTCCTTACTTATTTTATTTCTTAAAGCTCAAAAAATGAAGTGGTACAACAAATGTAATAAGATATATCTGATGTGTATTACTGTACTTTATTGTACTTCTAATAAAAATATGATAACAAAAAAATAAAAATACATAAGCATAAATACAAGTATACAATGCATGGATAGATATGTCCCTGTACATACACTCACAATAGGCCTATAGCCCTTTATTGATTGCTACATGTTCTTGCAGCTGTAAGTAGTACAACACAATAGCAAGTTTAGCAATTCAATATTAATTTCTTAGTGTCAGTTAATGTCAATTAGTGTGTGCGTACATATGTGCATGTTGGTCATTCACCGTCTCTCAGGTTATGGCATGCTGTTACGTATTGTGCATCATGATGTGCCGTATTTCCTTCGCCAAGAATTATTCTTAGATTTGATGTATCATCTAGCTCTTTCTCTCCCCCTCCCTCTCTCTCTCTCTCTGCCTCTCTGTCCCTGTGTTTGCCTCTCTCTCTCTCTCTGCCACTGTCTCTGCATCTGTCACTGTATCTCTCTATCTCTCACTGTCCCCCCGTCTCCAACTGTGTCTGTAACTCTTTTTCTTTCTCTCCCTCTCTCTCTCTCCCACTGTGTGTCTCTTTCTTTCTCTCTCTCTGTCTCTCACTGACTCTCTCTCTCTCTCTCTCTCTCTCCGTCTCTCTCTCTATCGCTCTTTCTGTTGCTATATTTAAGAGGGAGAGATGTGGCCCTTGTGGCTAAAGGGATCAGGGGGTATGGAGAGAAGGCAGGTACAGGATACTGAGTTGGATGATCAGCCATGATCATATTGAATGGCGGTGCTGGCTCAAAGGGCCGAATGGCCTACTCCTGCACCTATTTTCTATGTTTCTATGTTTGTCTGCCTCTCTCTGTCTCGCTCTCCTCCCCCCCCTCTCTCTCTCTCTCTCTCAGTCCCTCACTATCTTTCTCACTGAGTATCTATGTCTGTCTCTATATCTCTCTCCCACGGTCTCTCTCTCTCTCTGTGTCTCACTCCCTCTCTCTTTCTCAGTCTCTCTCAGTGTCTCTCTCTCTCTCTCTGTATCTCTGTCTTTCTGTATGTCTCTCTCTCTCTATCCCTCTGTCTCTCTCTCCCTCTGTCTGTCTGTCTCTGTCCCACTGTCTCTCTCTCTGAGTCTCTCTGTCTCTCCCTCCCTCACATTCTCACTGTCTGTCTGTCTCTCTCTCCGAGTGTCTCTCTGTCTTTCTCTCTCCCTCTCTCTCTAGCTGCCTCTCTTTCTCTCTCTCTCTCTGGTCACTCTGTGTCTCTCTCTCTCTCTCTCTGAGTCTTTCTCTCTGTCTGTCGCTCTCCCTCTGTGTGTCTCTCTCCCTCTCTCTGTGTCTCTCTCCCTCTCTGTGTCTCTCTCCCTCTGTGTGTGTGTCTCTCTCTCCCTGAGTCTGTCTGTCTCACTCTCTGCCTCCCTCACTCTTTCTCTCTCTGTCTGTCTGTCTCTCTCTGAGTGTCTCGCTGTCTCTCCCTCTCTCTCTGTCTGCCTCTCACTCTGTCTGCATCTCCCTCTCTCTCCTCTCGCTACCTCTCTCTCTGTCTCTCTCCCACTCTGTCTCTCTCTCTCTGGTCTCTCTGTGTCTCTCTCTCTCACTCTCTCTGTCTCTGTATCTCTCTCGCTGCGTCTCTCTGTCTGTCACAGAAACTTAGAAAATAGGTGCAGGAGTAGGCCATTCGGCCCTTCGAGCCTGCACCGCCATTCAATATGATCATGGCTGATCATCCAACTCAGTATCCTGCACGTGCCTTCTCTCCATACCCCCTGATCCCTTTAGCCACAAGGGCCACATCCAACTCCCTCTTAAATATAGCCAATGAACTGACCTCAACTACCTTCTGTGGCAGAGAATTCCAGAGATTCACCACTCTCTGTGTGAAAAATGTTTTCCTCATCTCAGTCCTAAAAGATTTCCCCCCTTATCCTTAAACTGTGACCGCTTGCTCTGGACTTCCCCAACATCGGGAACAATCTTCCTGCATCTAGCCTGTCCAACCCCTTAAGAATTTTGTAAGTTTCTATCAGACTCCCCCTCAATCTTCTAAATTCTAGCGAGTACAAGCCGAGTCTATCCAGTCTTTCTTCATATGAAAGTCCTGACATCCCAGGAATCAGTCTGGTGAACCTTCTCTGTACTCCCTCTATGGCAAGAATGTCTTTCCTCAGATTAGGAGACCAAAACTGTACGCAATACTCCAGGTGTGATCTCACCAAGACCCTGTACAATTGCAGTAGAACCTCCCTGCTCCTATACTTAAATCCTTTTGCTATGAATGCTAACATACCATTCGCTTTCTTCACTACCTGCTGCACCTGCATGCCTACTTTTAATGACTTGTGTACCATGACACCCTGGTCTCGTTGAATCTCCCCTTTTCCTAATCGGCCACCATTCAGATAAAAGTCTACTTTCCTGTTTTTGCCGCCAAAGTGGATAACCTCACATTTATCCCCATTATACTGCATCTGACTTGCATTTGCCCACTCACCCAGCCTATCCAAGTCACCTTGCAGCCTCCTAGCATCCTCCTCACAGCTAACACTGCCTCCCAGCTTCGTGTCATCTGCAAACCTGGAGATGTTGCATTCAATTCCCTCGTCCAAATCATTAATATATATTGTAAATAGCTGGGGTCCCAGAACTGAGCCTTGCGGTACCCCACTAGTCACTGCCTGCCATTGTGAAAAGGACCCGTTTACTCCTACTCTTTGCTTCCTGTCTGCCAGCCATTCTCTATCCACATCAATACTGAACGTCCAATACCGTATGCTTTAAGTTTGTATACTAATCTCTTATGTGGGACTCTCTTTCTCTCTCTCTGTCCCACTCTCTGTCTCTCTCTCTCCCTCTCTGTCTTTCTCTGCCTCTCTCTTTCTGAGTCTGTCTTTCTCTTACTCTCACCTTCTCTCTGTCTCTGTCACTCTCTGTCTCCCTCCCTCTCTGTCTCTCTCTCTATCTCTGTCTGTCTGTCTCTCTCTTTCTCTCCCTGTCTCTCAAGCTGTCTCTCTCTCCGACCCTGTCTCTCTCTCTGAGTCTGTCTGTCTCCCTCACTTTCTCTCTCCGTCTGTCTCTCTCTGAGTGTCTCGATGTCTTTCTCTCACCGCCTCCCTCTGTCTGTCTCCCTCTCTCTGTCTGCCTCTCACTCTGTCTCTGAATCTCTCTCTTTCTCTCTCCTCTCACCGCCTCTCTCTCTCCCACTCTGTCTCTGGTCTCTCTGTGTGTCTCTCTCTCTCTCTGGTTCTCCCTGTCTCTCAGAGTATTTCTCTCTCTCAGTCGCTCTCCCTCTGTGTCTGTCTCTCTCTTCCCCTCTCTCGGTGTCTGTCTCTCACTCTTTGTTTCTGTCACTGTCTCTCATTGTCTCTGTCTCTCTAGGTCTCTCTCTATCTGTCTCTCTCTGCTTGTCTCTTTCTCTCCCTCTGTGTGTGTCTCTCTGAGTCTCTCTCTCTCTCTTCCTCTCTTGCTGCTTCTCTCCCTGGTCTCTCCCTCTGGTCTCTCTCTGTGTCTCTCACTCTCTCTGTCTATCTCTCTGTCTCTGCCCCTCTGTCTCTCTCTCTGAGTCTGTTTGTCTCTCCCTCTCTCTCTCTGTCTCCCTCTCTTTCTCTCGCTCTCTGTCTCACTCCCTCTCGCTGCCTCTCTCCCTGTCACTCCCACTCTCTCTGTCCTCTCTCTCCGTCTCATTGTCTCTCTCTATGACTCTCTCTCTCTCCCCCTGATTCTCTCTGTCTCCCTCTTTCTCTCCCTCTCTCTGTGTCTGTCTCTATGTCTCTCTCTCTGTCTGTCCCTCTCCCTCCCTGTCTCTCACTCTGTCTGTCTCTCTCTTTCTCTGACCGTCTCTCTCTCTCTGTCTGTGTCTCCTTCTCTCGCAGCCTCTCTCCTTCTCTCTCTGTGTCTGTCTCTCTCTCTGAGTGTCTCTCTTCCTCTCTCTCTGTCGCTGCCTCTTTCTCTGCCTCACTCTCTCTCTCTTTATCGGTATATCTCTAGCTGTCTCTCTCTCTCTGTCTGTCTCTTTCTCTCCCCCTTTCTCTCTCCCGCTCCCCTCATCCCCAACACCACTCGGCCACCAGATAGGGGGGGGGGGGGTCGCACCGGCACCCTGACCGCCCTCAATGGCCCCTCACGTCCCCGTCTCTCCGTCCACAATAACGGCTTCTAAACCCTGCAGGAGGGGAACATGGAGGGTCAACAAGCTGGCAAACAGGACATCTGTTTTCCATCTTCTCTGTCTGCCTGCCTCACTTTCTCTCTGTGTCTCTCTCTCTCTCTCTGAGTCTGTCTCTCTGCGTGCCTCTCATTTTGTCTCTGCTTCTCTCTCACTCCCTCTGAGTCTCTCTCTCTCTTTCTCTCTCCCTCTCGCCGCATCTCTCTCTGTCTCTCTCTCCCAATCTCTGCTCTCTCTGTGTGTCTCTCTGGTTATCCCTGTATCTCAGAGTCTTTTTCTCTGTCTCGGTCTCACTCTCTCTGTCTGTCGCTCTCCCCCTGTGTCTGTCTCCCTGTCTGTCTCTCACTCTTGGTTTCTCTCTGTCTCTCGCTATCTCTCTCTCCCATAGAAACATAGAAGTTAGGTGCAGGAGTAGGCCATTCGGCCCTTCGAGCCTGCACCGCCATTCAATATGATCATGGCTGATCATCCAACTCAGTATCCCGTACCTGCCTTCTCTCCATACCCTCTGATCCCCTTAGCCACAAGGGCCACATCTAACTCCCTCTTAAATATAGCCAATGAACTGGCCTCGACTACCCTCTGTGGCAGAGAGTTCCAGAGATTCACCACTCGCTGTGTGAAAAAATTTCTGCTCATCTCGGTTTTAAAGGATTTCCCCCTTATCCTTAAGCTGTGACCCCTTGTCCTGGACTTCCCCAACATCGGGAGCAATCTTCCTGCATCTAGCCTGTCCAACCCCTTAAGAATTTTGTAAGTTTCTATAACTTTCTTCTCTTGCTGACTCTCTCTCTGGTCTCTCTCTGCCTCTCCCTCTCTGCCTCTCTGTTTCTCACTCTCTCTCTCTCTCTGACTCTCTGATTCTCTGTCTCTCTCCCTCCCTCTTTCGCTCTGTCCCACTGTCCGTCTCTCACTCTCTCTCCCCCTCTCTATATCTCTGAGTGTCTCTCTCTCTCTTTCCCTCTCCCTCACTGCCTATCTCTCAGTCTCTGGTCTCTCTCTCCCTTTCTATCTCTCACACTATCTGTCTCTCTCTCTCCTTTTCTCTGTCTCTCTCTCCCTCTCTGTGTGTTTGTCTCTCTGCCGCACTGTCTCTCTCCATCACTGTCGCTCTCTCTCCGTCTCCCTCTCTTTTTCTCTCCGTGTCTCTCTATGTCTCTGTTTCTCTCTCCCCCACTGTCGCTCTCTGACTGTCTCTCTGTCTCTCCCTCGCTGCCTGTCACCATGTCTCTCTCTCTCTCCCTCTTTCTCTCTGTCCCTCTCCCTCCATTTCCCACTGTCTCTCTCTCTCGCTCTCTGTCTCTGTCTGTCTGTCCGTCTGTCTGTCTGTCTCTCCCTCTCTCTCGTTGCCTCTTTCTCTCTCTGTCTGACTCTCTCACTCTCTGTGTGTGTCTCTCTCTGTGTGTCTCTCTCTCTCTGTCCCGGACCGCTCCCGCTCCCCTCATCCCCGACTCTACTCCCCACCAGATGTGTGTGTGTGTGTGTGTGTGTGTGACTCACCGGCACCGTGGCCGCCCTCAATGACCGCTCCTTCACGTCCCCGTGTCTCCGTCCACAGCAACGGCTCCTAAACCCTGCAGGAGGGAACACAGAGGGTCAATAAGCGGGTAAACAGGACAACGTCACTGGGGCCTAAAGGGGGGGAAGCGAACTCCTCGTCCATCAGGGTGACCGCTGCGCCACCAGGCCCCGAGTGAGTGATTGAGACGGTGGTGTCTGTCTGTCTGTCTATCGCGGCCCAGCCCGGCTTCAACATCCCCGACACTGCAAGCGCCAACCCCAGTGGCGGGGGAGGGGATGTTCGAGGGTGAGGGGCGACCCCGCCCCGTCCGCCCACCGCCGTGACGTACACCCGCCCCGTCCGCCCAGCGCCGTGTCGTACGCCCGCCCCGCCCGCCCTACGCCGTGATGTACCACGCCCCGTCCGCCCAGCGCCGTGACGTACCACCGCCCCGCCCGCCCTGCGCCGTGACGTACTCCCGCCCCGCCCGCCCTGCGCCGTGATGTACCACGCCCCGTCCGCCCAGCGCCGTGACGTCCCACCGCCCCGCCCGCCCTGCGCCGTGACGTACACCCGCCCCGCCCGCCCTGCACCGTGACGTACACCCCCCCGCCCGCCCTGCGCAGTGACGTACATCCGCCAGTGCGAGGCCGTTGCTTCAGCAAGAAGCTGCAAGATGGCGGTTTGTTTTTAAATGTGAAGCAACGACAGAGACAGACAGACGGGCAACGACTGTGGAGACAAGAGAAGCTGCAGCAGCAACAACAACAGCAACAACAACAAGGCAGCGACTGTGGAGACAAGAGAAGCTGCAGCAGCAACAACAACAGCAACAACAACAACAGCAACAAGGCAGCGACTGTGGAGACAAGAGAAGCTGCAGCAGCAACAACAACAACAACAACAGCAACAGCAACAAGGCAGCGACTGTGGAGACAAGAGAAGCTGCAGCAGCAACAACAACAACAGCAACAACAACAGCAACAAGGCAGCGACTGTGGAGACAAGAGAAGCTGCAGCAGCAACAACAACAGCAACAACAGCAACAACAACAACAACAACAAGGCGGCGGCTGTGGTTTCAGCTCCACTCCCTGATGATGATGATGCTGCTCCACACTGGAGGTAAAATGCTGCACTCACTTGGTCATAGAGTCACGGAGAGAGAGAGAGAGAGAGAGTGAGAGAGACAACGCGCGAGACAAAGAAAGAGAATGAAACAGGGAGAAACAGAGAGATACAGGACGGAAACAGGCCCTTTGGCCCAACTTGCCCCATGAGGAGAGAGAGAGACACAGAAAGAGAGACATCAGCGCAGAGGGAGAAGAGGAGGGAAGAGACTGCAGACCTAAGACTTTTGCCTCCATCACAGTGAGGAGTTGCTGGGTGGACTCACTGTGGTGGATGTTAATATGTGTTTATTGTTGTTTTTATTGTATTGTATTGTATGTATGACTGCTTCAATTTCGTTCACTTCGGTCTGAATGACAATAAAGGCTATCTAATCTAATCTAATATAGAGACAGACAGAGAGAGAGAGACAGACAGGAAGACACTGAGAGAGAAAGAAGATGAAAGATGGACAGAGAGAGACAGAGAAAGAGAGAGGCAGAGACAGACAGAGAGACACACACACAGATACAGAGAGAGAAAGAGAGAGGCAGACAGAGAGAGAGGAACAGATAAACAGTGAGAGAGAGAGGTAGAGAGACGGAGAGACAGCGAGAGAAAGAGAGAGAGAGACAGAAAGAAACAGAGAGAGAGAAAGAGAGCGAGAGACAGAGAGAAACAGAGAGAGAGACAGCGAGAAAGAGAATGAGAGTCAGAGTGAGGGACACAGAGAGAGAGAAACAGATAAACCGAGAGAGAGAGACGGGGAGAAACTGACAGAGCGAGACAAAGAGAGAGAGAGACATGCAGGGAGAGAGAGAGAGAGAGACAGACAAAGAGAGAAAGAGAGGGAGTGAGAAAGACAGAAAGAGAGAGGCAGATAGAGAGAGACGGAGAGAGAGAGGGGGATGGAGACATAGAGAGAGGGGGTACAGAGAGAGAGAGGGACAGAGGGAGAGAGAGAGGGAGGGACAAAGAGAAGGGGACAGAGGGAGGGGCGGACAGAGAGGGAGGGACAGAGGCAGAGAGAGAGAGGGACAGAGAGAGAGAAAGGGGGGGGGACAGAGAGAGAGAGGGACAAAGAGAGAGAGACAGACAGAGAGAGACAGAGAGAGAGAGACAGAGAGACAAACCGAGATTGAGACAGAGAGAGAGACAGAGAGAGAGAGAGAGAGAGAGAGAGAGCAAAAGAACAAAGGGGATTATGAAGGCATGAGAGGGGAGCTGGCCAAGGTAGACTGGAAAGGGATCCTAGCAGAAATGACGGTGGAACAGCAAAGGCAGGAATTTCTGTGCATAAACCGGAAGACGAAGGATCATTTCATTCCAAAAAGGAAGAAAGATTCTAAGGGGAGTAGGAGGCCACCGTGAAATGACAAAAGAAGTTTGGTATAGAATAAAACTAAAAGAAAAGATGTATAACACAGCCAAGATGTAGAGGAACCAACGAGAGAGCAGGCTATTCTAGACTGGGTATTGAGTAATGAGGAAGGGTTAGTTAGCAGTCTTGTTGTGCGTGGCCCCTTGGGCAAGAGTGACCATAATATGGTTGAGTTCTTCATTAGGATGGAGAGTGACATCGTTAATTCAGAAACAAGGGTCCTGAACTTAAAGAAATGTAACTTTGAGGGTATGAGACGTGAATTGGCCAAGATAGACTGGCGATTGATTCTTAATGGGTTGATGGTGGATATGCAATGGAAGGCATTTAAAGACTGCATGGATGAACTACAACAATTGTTCATCCCAGCTTGGCAAAAAAATAAATCAGGGAAGGTAGTGCATCCATGGATAACAAGGGAAATCAGGGATAGTATCAAAACAAAAGATGAAGCGTACAAATTAGCCAGAAAAAGCAGCCTACCAGAGGACTGGGAGAATTTCAGAGACCAGCAGAGGAAGACAAAGGGATTTATTAGGAAAGGGAGAGAGAAAGAGAGAGCGACAGAGAGAATGTGTTGGAGAAGATAGACACAAAGTGCTGAAGTAACTCAGCGGGTCAGAGAGCATCTATCTTCTCATAGACACAATTTTGCAGAGGCCGATTAATCTACAACCTTGAACGTCTTTGAAATGTTGGAGGACACCGGAGCAACCGGAGTAAAAACCCAGCAGGTCGAGGGGAGAACGTACAAACTCCACACAGACAGCACCCGTAGTCAGGATCGAACCCGGGTCTCTGGCGGTGAGGCAGCAACTGTACCGCTGCGACACTGTGCCGCGCAGAATTATATAACGGTTAATTATATAACGAATTATATAACTGTTTCATCCGCCATAAACGCACCTAATATGTGCTAGTAATGTCCTGTTTGCCAGCTTGTTGGCCCTCTGTGTTCCCCTCATGCAGGGTTTAGTAGCCGTGTGCGGGCTGAGCTTCGAGGGGCTGAGCTGCGATGGAGGACCACATGACGAGGCACAACAAGGAGAAGAGTTATGTGTGTGACGTGTGTGGCAAGGCCTGGCAGTGCCCGAGCCATCTGGAGATCCACCAGCGGGTGCACACGGGAGAACGCCCCTTCAACTGCTCCGAATGTGGCAAAGGCTTCAAGTCGTTGCCGGAACTGAAGAGGCACAGGCGCCTGCACACCGGGGAACGACCCTACACCTGCAACGACTGTGGCAAGGGCTTCATCCGCTCCAGCTGCCTGCTGGTGCACCAGCGCACCCACACCGGCGAGCGCCCCTACACCTGCGCCCAGTGCGGCAAGGGCTTCACCCAGTCCAGCAGCCTGCTGGTGCACCTGCGGACCCACACTGGCGAGCGCCCCTACTTCTGCGCCCAGTGCGGCAAGGGCTTCACCCAGTCCGACAGCCTGGTGAAACACCAGCGCACCCACACCGGCGAACGCCCCTACACCTGCGCCCAGTGCGGCAAGGGCTTCACTCAGTCCAGTCACCTGCTGGAGCACCAGCGCACCCACACCGTGGAGCGGCCCTACAACTGCGCCCAGTGCGGCAAGAGCTTCACCCAGTCCAGCAGCCTGCTGGTGCACCAGCGCACCCACACCGGCGAGCGCCCCTTCACCTGCGCCAAGTGCGGCAAGGGCTTCACCAAGTCCAACAACCTGCTGGTGCACCAGCGCACCCACACCGGCGAGCGCCCCTACACCTGCGCTCAGTGCGGCAGGGGCTTCACCCGCTCCACCAGGCTGCTGTCCCATCAGCGGGTGCACGCCAGCGACTATCCCTTCCCCAGCCCAGTGTGTGCGCTTTGCCCGGGCCTCCCAAGCCCTGTCTCACCGGCCCGCGCACACCAGTAGCCAGCCCTATGACTGCCCGTACTGCGGTGAGGAGTTTGACAGCTTGCGGGGGTTGTGGCAGCAGCTGCTCCCACTCTGTCAACAGAGCACGGCGGCTGCGGGAGCACCAGCGGTTACACACCGGAGAGAGACCATTTGTGTGCGCTGAGTGTGGCAAGGGTTTCACCCGCATGTCCAGCCTGTGGCAGCACCAGCGTACCCACAGCGGTGGGCGTTCCTTCCCCTGCCCGAGGAGGGAGGAGTCGGTCAGATGCGGAAGTAGAGTAAGGGGGGTGGGTGATTGAAGGAGGGAGACGAGCCAAAACACTCGGCCTCCGGCGCTGCAATCGCTGCCGAACCGCCACTGGTTCATCCCCGTCACCACCCGAGAGCCCCCCCCCCCACACCCGGGGATGGCCAGAGGCGTCGGGAGTCAGACGGGCACGGTGCCCCAGGCCCACAGCCAGCGCAAAACCCAGCTCACTCTGCCTGTCCCGCCAGGTTAACCAACAGCCATGTCTGGATTGAGACGGGGCTGTAGGCGAGACAGGCACAGTTGGACTGCATTTAGCGCTGGATTGAGCTGAAATTACCGTTCACAGAAGCCTCCGAAGCCTCGCGCGTGTGTGTGAGTGTGCGCATGCGCGCGCGGCCGCTAAGATATTCTGTCCGCTGTCCCCTCCATATTTTGGTTGCGATTTCCGTGCCTGCCAGGTGTTGTCCGAGGAGCGCTGGCCTTCCTTCCCACCTCCTCTGCCCCTTCCTCTCTCGTACGCCCCCCTCCACTCCCCTTATACTGAGACCACTCCTCTCCATCCTGCACTGATCCCCATTCCTGTCTCTATTCAGTCCTCACTGACATCCCCTGTGCTCTCCACTCCCCCCCCCCATCTATTCATCCTGCACTGATCTCCCTAACCACCTCGCATTGATTCTCCTGCCGCTCCCCATCAATCCTACACTGGTCCCCCAATTCATCCTGTACTGATCCCCCTTCCCATCCATCCTGCACTGCTCACCCCTTCATCCTGCACTGCACCCCCATCCATCCTGCACAGACCCCCCATTCAACCCCACGGACAACCCCCGCACTCTCCCCTCATAAATTTACCTACTCCAACCAACACTCACTAATTCCCCTGCCTCAATACATCCAATCCACACCGATTGCCTTCTCAAGCCCCCCCCCCCACTACCATCTATCTATCATGCACTGTTTCATAGACCGCCCCCCCCCCCCCTCCCCTATTGTGCTGGAAATATCATCAGAGCTAACATTGACTATGTTTGATAACAGAATGCAATCAAATATGTTTTAATTCCCAATGTTATTTGTTTTAATCCATAAAGATGGATTAATTACATTTTGAACACGTGAAACATTAAAACCGCAGTTTTCGATTGTCATTGACACGTTATTACAGAATTCATTTTAATGGCAAATCAATGCTGTTAATATGAAGTATCAGTACTGTAGTTATTTAATGAGCAACATTCACAACTATACGTTGGATTTATCCAGGTTTTACTTCTACAGTCAGTCATATACATCACAAATTTGGTCAGGATATATTTCAGTTGACATTTTAACGTTAATTCTGAAGTGGGAATGATGGGAAAAGCAATTTTTTTTAATGGTGCTTACAAACTGGGTATCTTCATTGCCACATATATCTAATCTGAATGTCTGGTAATGTGGCGTCTTGACACCTTTAAATATATTACCAAACATTTGCTGCATTTATGTCCATTGGCCATCTCTTGTTAGTTAGTGTAATGTTTAACCTGTAAGATGGGTATAGTCAGTTTTGTCAGCTATTATCATAACCATATAACCATATAACAATTACAGCACGGAAACAGGCCATCTCGGCCCTACAAGTCCGTGCCGAACCACTTTTTTCCCTTAGTCCCACCTGCCTGCACTCATACCATAACCCTCCATTCCCTTCTCATCCATATGCCTATCCAATTTATTTTTAAATGATACCAACGAACCTGCCGCTACCACTTCCACTGGAAGCTCATTCCACACCGCCACCACTCTCTGAGTAAAGAAGTTCCCCCTCATGTTACCCCTAAACTTCTGTCCCTTAATAGCATAAAATGCTTTTAGAAAATTCCTTGCAACCTGTATATTTTGTTGTGGATAAATTATGTGGGAAGCGAGAGTGTTTCTGTACCAATAGCAATAACGACCCAAGCTATGGCCATGTCATGATAATTTTCGGTCCTTCACAGAAAACATGCTTGCATCAATCTGTAGTGTGCATGGTTAAGCATATATGTTATCAAGGGCCAGGATTTATTGACACGGGTTAACCATTGATCATACGCTGAATAATCCAACCACATTTTTGTTTGGAAGTGGAAAGAAATAATAAAAATTACATTAAATGCAATGTGTAAAAAGAGTTGAGATACTGTATTATAATTTTGCTGCATGTCATTGTGGTATATATCATGTCTTGATTGGTGAATATGTTAGTTTGTGACTTTATTTGAAGCAGAAATAATATGTGAATGCTTCATTGAGCATAATTCCGACTAGTAACTACGCACTTCGTCCGAGCACGCGTCATGCAAGCCATCTTAAATGACCACCTAAATTGTCATTTGGCAACCTAAAAAGCTGCCAAGGTTGCCCGGCTGGCAACAGGGAAAAAAAGTTACGTGAGAGCCCTGCTAATAATTCCCCATGGCCTGATGGTCTGCATCCCAGTGTACTTAAGGAAGTGGCTCTAGAAATCTTGGACACATTGGTGATCATTTTCCTATGTTCTATAGATTCAGGATCAGTTCCTGTGGATTGGAGGGTAGCTAAGAAAGGCGGGAAAGAGAAAACGGAATTGTAGACGTTAGCCCAGCGGTGCGGAACCTTTTCATGTTGGAATGCCGCATTAAGTTAGCTGTAATCTAATGCGCATCCTTGAAACATCGATTAGATATAGTTCAAAATGTACTTTATTTTGTAAAAATCTAACTAGTATGTACTAACTTCAAGAAAATGAAAAAAAAAAGGTTAATTCTAAAGTTTACTAACCTTTTAATGACTTTGTTGTGACTGCTTTTTGTGGGAAAGCATTTGAATATTTGGTTGTGAAATGGAGGTACGCAGTTTCAGCTGATCTTCTAGATGGGTATCTGTCATTTGTGACCTTAAGGGCATCTTGATTTGGGTTAGATAGAAGAATGTAGATTCGTAGCTATAAGTGGTTGAAAAGCAAGGAAGCATTTTTCGTGCATGTTGCCGAAGACGTGGGTATTCTATTGCATTTTTCCATATTTCAATCGGATCTTTCAGCATCAAATAAGGACTTTAAAATGTCATCTTCTGAGAGCTCAATCAATTCCATCTGTAGTTCTATAGCAGCCTTGGAGACAACAACTAGGTGAGGTTGAAATACTAATTTGAATGCTAAAATATGCTAATTTTGTTGAAGCTTATTTTACTCTTTGGTATTTTAAATACGTTCATTTAAAGATTAAAATTAAAATAATAAAAGACGAACAAAAACATATTAATATAAATATAAACTGATTTATTCTACAAAATTTGGATTCATTCAAAAGGCCGCACTTAATGGCCTAGAAGGCCGCATGTGACCTTAAGGCCGCAGGTTCCCCATCCCTGCTTTAGCCTGATATCGGTTGTGGGGAAGATGCTGGAGTCAATTATTTACTAAGGGGAAATCATGCTTGACTAATCTTCTGGAATTTCTTGAAGATGTAACTCGGAAAATGGACAAGGGAGTGCCAGTGGATGTAGTGTACCTGGACTTTCAGAAAGCATTTGATAAGGTCCCACATAGGAGATTAGTGGGCAAAATTAAAGCACATGGTATTGGGGGTAGAGTGCTGACGGATAGAAAATTAGTTGGCAGACAGGAAACAAAGAGTATGGAATAATGGGTCCCTTTCAGAATGGCAGGCAGTGACTGCTGGGGTACAGCAAGACTCGGTGCTGGGACAATATACAATATACATGAATGATTAAGGTGAAGGGATTCAAAGTATCATTAGCAAATTTGCAGATGACACAAAGCTGGGTGGCAGTGTGAACTGTGAGGAGGATGCTATGGGAATGCAGGGTGACTTGGACAGGTTGGGTGAGTGGGCAGATGCATGGCAGATGCAGTTTAATGTGGATACATGTGAGGTTGTCCACTTTGGTAACAGAAACAGGAATGCAGATTATTATCTAAATGGCATCAAGTTGGGAAAAGCGGAAGTACAACGGGATCTGGGGGTCCTTGTTCATCAGTGACTAAAAGTAAGCATGCAGGTACAGCAGGCAGTGAAGAAAGCGAATGGCATGTTGGTCTTCATAACAAGAGCAGTTAAGTATAGGAACAAATAAGTCGTTCTGCAGTTGTACAGGGCCCTGGTGAGACCACACCTGGAGTATTGTGTGCAGTTTTGTTCTCCAAAGGTTCACCAGGTTAATTCCCGGGATGGCCGGACTGTCATATGCTGAGAAAATGGAACGGCTAGGCTTGTATACTCTGGGGTTTAGAAGGATGAGAGGGCATGTATTTGAAACATATAGGATTATTAAGGGTTTGGACACGCTAGAGGCAGGAAACATGTTCCCGATGTTGGGGGAGTCCAGAACCAGGGGTCACAGTTTAAGAATAAGGGGTAAGACATTTAGAACGGAGATGAGGAAACTTTTCAACACAGTGAGTTGTGAGTCTGTGGAATTCTCTGCCTCAGAGGGTGGTGGAGGCAGGTTCTCTGGATACTTTCTAGCGAGAGCTAGATAGGGGTCTTAAAAATAGCAGAGTCAGGGGATAAGGTGAGAAGGCAGTAACAGTACTGATTGTGGATGATCACATTGAATGGTGGTACTGGTTTGAAGGGCCGATTGGCCTACTCCTGCACCTATCGTCTCTTGTCTAATGTCTATCAGGACTAGTCGTGCATTTCACCCCACACTTGAGCTCAGTCCGCCAAGGCCTGCTGGATCTCCCAGTTGCCAACCATTTAACTCCCCTTCCTACTCCCACACTGATCTTTCTGTCCTGGGCCTACTCCATTGCCAGAATGAGGTGACACGCAAACTGAAGGAACAGCACCTCATAGCATACAGCCCAATGACATGAACATTGAATTTTCCAAATTACGGAGACTCCCCCCTCCTAATCAAGTCCTGGAGTCTGTCCCGACCCCATCTCTTTTTTCCAGCTTCATCCCCCGACTCCATCAGTCCAAAGAAAGGTCCAGACCTGACAGGTCACCTGTCCTTTCCCCTCCAAAGTGCCGGTAGAACTCAGCAGGGCAGCCATCCGTGGTGCGAAACGGATGGAGAATTGTTCCTGTTACAAGCTCTCCTTGGCCCTGTCAAGAATGTGGTGTCCATTCTTGGGATGGGATGCAAGGTCCGAGCTGACCAGTCATCGACAACCCCCCCCCCCACCTCTCCTGGGCCATCTCTTTGTCATTCCTCTGTCTTCACGGTGGATGACAAGCAGAACCATCTTGGCGTAACAGTAGATGTATCTTCTTCCTTTTGGCCTTTCGTTTCTGCAGGTATTTAGAGCGGAATCAAAACTACTTCCCTTAGGTCCTGATCTTCCTTTTGTTTTAGTAAAGGTAGAACCGTTGACAGTTGCGATTGGTTTAGGATCTTGAATACTCCCTAGTGTAAATCTGACATGAATCGTACTTCCTTTTCTATGAAGTTCCCCAGATCAAGAAGCATGGCCTATCCATTCTCATTTTCCTCTAACAGACCAGCTTTATCTTTTCTCTAAGTCTATAGGGCAGTTTTACAGTGATAATTTTCATATTGCTAACAACATTCATTTCTTGCATGTGGTCTAAGAGGGTAGTCATTTCTTTCATACTTCTAAGAATAATCACAAACTCTCGCAATGCTTTCGTGTTTTCTGGCTGGATAGCTGTCCAAGCATAGGCCTTCTTCATGAAGATGTCTTTGGATCATGGAAGTTTAAAGGGACTTTTATGTCGTGTGTTGGCAGCGAGCGGCGACTGCGGAGGGTTCAACAGCCTCGACCACGGGTGAACAAAAGGGGAAGATGATTGAACTTTATTACCTTCCATCATAGTGAGGAATGTGGATTCCACTGTGGTGGTTGTTTATGTTAGATTTTATTTTATGTGGCTGTGTGTCTTGTTGCTTTTTACTCAGTATGGCTATATGGTAACTCACATATCACTGTACCTTAATTGGTGCATGTGACAATAAATTCCAACTTGAACTTGATCAGCTTTCGTCTATATATTAAAAAAAAGGATAATGCTGACTGATCGTGCACAATTGTGACGGCTTGATTTCAAAGACAGGACAGGGGCATTCCCTGGGGATTCGGGGGGTTGGAAGAGGTTTCGTCTGTGTTTTTCCCCTCAGTTGTTGTCCGGGGAGGAAAAAGGCGGCACACCGCCCGTCGGGGCTAGGATGCGCGGGAAGAAGGCTGAGCTTGGGTTGAGGCTTGGAAGGCTGAGCTCGCCTCCCCTGTCCCGACCCGCTTCCGGTCCACCACGGAGGGGTAGGCGTGCAAACTCCACACCGACAGCGTCGATGATCGCCCTGCAGGAGATAGGCCCTTCGGCCCCTCTTGGCCCGTGCTACCCCGGGTTTTCTGCAACACAATTATGCACTGTTCTGCACTGGATATTGCATTTAATGCGTTTGTCATCACTGTATGTACACTGTGTGCTCTGGCGGCTGCGTGTGAACGGGCGATTTCAACACCTCCCGGTCAATGTGCAGAACAATCCACCAAGCTGGCTACCTCCCATTCCCCTTACTCCCCAAGCTGGCGACCTCTGATTCTCTTTCCTCCCCCAAGCTGCTTACCCCACATGCCCCTTACTCCCCCAAGCTGGCTATCTCCCATTACCCTTACACCCCCAAGTTGGGCACCTCCCATTCATAGAAACATAGAAAATTGGTGCAAGAGTAGGCCATTCGGCCCTTAGAGCCTGCACCTCCATTCAATACCTCCCGGCTGATCATCCAACTCAGTATCCCGTACCTGCCTTCTCTCCACACCCCCTGATCCCTCTAGCCACAAGGGCCACATCCAACTCCCTCTTTAAAAAAGCCAATGAACTGGACTCAACTACCTTCTGTGGCGGAGAGTTCCAGAGATTCACCACTCTCTGTGTGAAAAAAGTTCTTCTCATCTCGGTTTTAAGGGATTTCCCCCTTATCGAAGGGAGACAAAAATGTTCTTCTCATCTCGGTTCCAAAGGATTTCCCGTCTATCATTAAGCTGTGACCCCTTGTCCTGGACTTCCCCAAAATCGGGAACAATCTTCCTGCATCTAGCCTGTACAATCCCTTAAGAATTTTGTAAGTTTCTATAAGATCCCCCCTCAATCTCCTAAATTCTAGCGAGTACAATCCTAGTCTAACCAGTCCATCTTCATAAGAAAGTCCTCACATCCCAGGAATCAGCCTGGTGAACCTTCTCTGCACTCCCTCTATGGCAATAATGTCCTTCCTCAGATTTTGAGACCAAAACTGTACGCAATACTCCAGGTGTGGTCTCACCAAGACCCCGTAAAACTGCAGCAGAACCTCCCTGCTCCTATACTCATATCCTTTTGCTATGAATGCCAACATACCATTCGCTTTCTTTATTGCCTGCTGCACCTGCATGCCTACTTTCAATGACTGGTGCCCACTCACCCAGCGTATCCAAGTCACCTTGCAGCCTCCTAGCATCCTCCTCACAGCTAACACTGCCCCCCAGCTTAGTGTCATCCGCAAACTTGGAGATGTTGCATTTAATTCCCTCGTTCAAATCATTAATATATATTGTAAATAGCTAGGGTCCCAGCACTGAGCCTTGCGGTACCCCACGAGTCACTGCCTGCCATTCTGTAAATGACCCGTTTACTCCTACTCTTTGCTTCCTGTCTGCCAGCCTGTTCTCTATCCACATCAATACTAAACCCCCAATACTGTGTGCTTTAAGTTTGTATACTAATCTGTTATGTGGGACATTGTCGAAAGCCTTCTGAAAGTCCAGATATAACACATCCACTGGTTCTCCCCTGTCCATTCTACTAGTTACATCCTCGAAAAATTATATGAGATTCGTCAGACATGATTTACCTCTCGTAAATCCATGTTGACTTTGTCCAATTATTTCACCACTTTCCAAATGTGCTGCTATCCCATCTTTCAATAACTGACTCTAGCAGTTTCCCCACTACCGATGTTAGACTAACTGGTCTGTAATTCCCCATTTTCTCTCTCCCTCGTTTTTTAAAAAAGTGGGGTTACATTAGCTAACCTCCAATCCTCAGGAACTACTCCAGAATCTAAAGGGTTTAGAAAAATTATCACTAATGCATCCACTATTTCTGGAGCTACTTCCTTAAGTACTCTGGGATGCAGCCTCTCTGGCTCTGGGGATTTATCGGCCTTTAATCCATTTAATATATCTAACACCACTTCCCGGCTAACCTAGATTTCACTCAGTTCCTCCAGCTCATTTGACACGCGGTCCCCTGCCAATTCCGGCAGATTATTTATGTCTTCCTTGGTGAAGACAGAACCAAAGTAGTTATTCCATTGGTCCGCCATGTCGTTGATCCCCATGATCAATTCACCTGTTTCTGACAGCAAGGGACCTACATTTGTTTTTACTAATCTCTTTCTCTTCACATATCTATAAAAACGTTTGCAGTCAGTTTTTTATGTTCCCTGCCAGTTTTCTTTCATAATCTATTTCCCCTTTCCTAATTAAGACCTTTGTCCTTCTCTGCTGGTCTCTGAATTTCTCCCAGTGCTCTGGTAGACTGCTTTATCTGGCTAATTTGTACGCTTCATATTTTGCTTTGATACTATCCCTGATTTCCCTTGTTATCCACGGATGTACTACCTTCCCTGATTTATTATTTTGCCAAACAGCGATGAACAATTGTTGTAGTTCATCCATGCAGTCTTTGAATGCCTTCCATTGCATATCTACAGTCAATCCTTTAAGAATGAATTGCCAGTCAATCTTGGCCAATTCACATCTCATACCCTCAAAGTTACCTTTCTTTAAGTTCAGAACCATTGTTTCTGAATTAACAATGTCACTCTCCATCCTAATGAAGAACTCAACCATATTATGGTCGCTCTTGCCCAAGGGGCCACGCACAACAAGACTGCTAACTAACCCTTCCATATTACTCAATACCCAGTCTAGAATAGCCTGCTCTCTCGTTGGTTCCTCTACATGTTGGTATAGAAAACTATCCCGCATACATTCCAAGAAAACCTCTTCTCAGCACCCCTGCCAATTTGATTCACCCAATCTATATGTAGATTGAAGTCACCCATTATAACTGTTTTACCTTTGTTGCACGCATTTCTAATTTCCTGTTTGATGCCATCCCCAACTTCACTACTACTGTTAGGTGGCCTGTACACAACACCCACGAGCGTTTTCTGCCCCTTAGTGTTTCGCAGCTCTATCCATATCGATTCCACATCCTCCAAGCTAATGTCATTCCTTTCTATTGCGTTCATCTCCTCTCTAACCAGCAACGCTACCCCTCCTCCTTTTCCTTTCTGTCCATCCCTTTGAATATTGAATATCCCTTGATGTTCTGCTCCCAGCCTTGGTCACCTTGGAGCCATGTCTCCGTGATCCCGACTATATCATAATCAAAAATACCTATCTGCACAGTCAACTCATCCACCTTATTACGAATACTCCTTGCATTCCCCTTACTCCCCCAAGCTGGCGGCCTCTGATTCTCCTTACTCCCCCAAGCTGGCGTCCTCTGATTTTCCTTACTCCCCCAAGTTGCCTATCTCCCATTCCACTTACTACCCCAAGCTGCCTACCTCCCATTCCTTACTCCCCCAACCTGGCGACCTCCCATCTCTCATGTTCCCCACACTGGCCACCTCCATACCTTATCCCCAAGCTGGTTACATGCCAAACGGTACCCCCTAGGTGAGTACCCCCCATTCGTTAATCCTCCAAGCTGGCTACCTCCCATTCCCCTTACTCCTCCAAGCTGGCCACGTACCGACCCTCCCCTGTCTCACTTAGGAACCCTGAACGGAAACCTCTAATTACGTTGCGTCCCACCCAATGTTTCCATGAGTCGCCAGAGGTTTTGGTCAATCGACTGGAAAGCCTCGACCGAAGCGTGAGCTGCATCTACTGACCAAAGATCCTACAGGATCTTTGCTACCGACCGCGCACACACGCGCGCGCGCGCGCACACACACACACACACACACACACACACACACACACACACACACACACACACACACACACACACACACACACACACACACACACACACAAACAAACACATCGCGAAGGTGGGGGCCAGGGACAGCGGAGGAGCAATGTCTGCGCGATGAAGAGGAAAGTAAAAGGCTGCCACAGAGCACCGTAAAGTCGGTTAGAGAGCGCGGGAGGGGGGGGGGAGAAGAGGAAAGAAGGGAGAGAAGGACAGAGAAGGGGAGAGAGAGGGGGTAGAGAAGGGGAGATAAGGTGGGAGAAGGGGGGAGAGAAGGAGCGAGAAGGGGAGAGAGAAGGAGGGATAAGGGGAGAGAAGGAGAGAGAAGGGGGAGAGAAGGTGTAGTAAAGGGGGGGAGAAGGAGTGGGGTCAGTTTAAAGAAGTTTAATAAAGTTAGCAGGCATTTGACCTATGCGCGGATCTTCTGATTCCAGAAAACCAAAGATCCTATAGGATGTTTGCTGAAAACTCCAATGAGCCTATCAAAATGGCCGGTCAGCGAAGGAGATTGCCTTCGACTGCCTGTAAGTAAACACTGACCGCACTCCACTGCCTTCGACCAAACAGCGACCTATTTTTAGTCGAGGCCGGTTTTGAATTTGTTAAAATAATCGCAGGAACATAGAAGAAGCCTCGACTACGCGGAAACCACTTTCGACCATTAGGGAGAGTGACCAAAACCTCCGGGAACCTCACGGAAACCTTGGGTGGGGCGCAAGGTCACCAGAGGTTACCGTTCAGGTTTCCTAAGTGGGACAGGGGCTCCCATCCCTTACTCCCCCAAGCTGGCCTGGCTCCCACCGCATTTTCACGGGCTGCGGTTAGGCAGCACACACACACACACACGGGGCCGGGTGGAGCAGGACCGCGGCTCCGGGCAGCGGACACACGGGGCCATAAACCCGGCAACATCCCCGGCAGCTGCAGCAGAGTTGGGGACAGTCTGGTCCCTCCACACACTCAGAGTCACTGCACCGGCACCACGACCTCCCTACAAGGGTGATTCACCCCCGACCCCCACACCGGGGTGATTCACCCCCCCCCCCCCCGACCCACACACCGGGATGATTCACCCCCACCGACCCACACTTTGGCTGATTCACCCGGGTGCTGGGCTGTCTGTAGCCCCGCCGCCGCGTTTCAGCCGCCAAACACCAAACGATATTGCCAAGTGCAGGAACAATCTTTGAAGTAGTGGGGAGGTGTACGACTGCCCTTCGGCTACAGATATGCATGAAGGCGAGATTAATTTCTTATCATTTCTGGAGATTGTTGGCATTTTCTTTCATTATTGATAGTACAACCTTAATTCTGAAGGATTACAAAGAGCACAGTTGTCAAAGTTCGTCTCTTAAAGAAAGCAGACAGCAACAAAATTGTTAAAGGTAAACCAAAGCAATCTTTTAATCAATTTGCCAGATGGGAGTGGCGAGATCTACAAAGAGCATAGAAACGTAGAAACATAGAAATTAGGTGCAGGAGTAGGCCATTCGGCCCTTCGAGCCTGCACCGCCATTCAATATGATCATGGCTGATCATCCAACTCAGTATCCCGTACCTGCCTTCTCTCCATACCCTCTGATCCCCTTAGCCACAAGGGCCACATCTAACTCCCTCTTAAATATAGCCAATGAACTGGCCTCGACTACCCTCTGTGGCAGGGAGTTCCAGAGATTCACCACTCTCTGTGTGAAAAAAGTTCTTCTCATCTCGGTTTTAAGGGATTTTTTCCTTATCGAAGGGAGACAAAAATGCTGGAGAAACTCAGCGGGTGAGGCAGCATCTATGGAGCGAAGGAAGCAAAGCAAGAATTTCATTGTCCTATACAGGGACACATGACAATAAACTCACTTGAACTTGAACTTGAAATAGGCAACGTTTCCGGTCGAAACCCTTCTTCAGACTGATGTGAGGCTGGGGGAGGCGGGAAGAAGAAAGGAAGAGGTGGAGCCAGTGGGCTGATGGAGAGCTGGGGAGGGGAGGAGAATGTAGGGACTACCTGAAATTAGAGAAGTCAATGTTCATACCGCTGGGGTGCAAACTGCCCAAGCGAAATATGAGGTGCTGCTCCTCCAATTTACGATGGGCCTCACTCTGGCCATGGAGGAGGCCCAGGACAAAAAGTTTGGATTCAGAATGGGAGGGGGAGTTGAAGTGCTGAGCCATCGGGAGATCATATTGGTCATTGCGAGCCGAGCGGAGGCGTTTGGTGTGTGTGCGTGAGTGTGTGTGCGTGAGAGAGAGGGTGTGTGAGAGAGTGCGTGTGTGAGAGAGAGAGGGAGCGTGTGTGTGAGAAAGAGAGGGACTGTGTGTGTGTGTGTGTGAGATAGAGAGAGAGACTGAGAGAGGTAGTGTTTGTGTGTGAGAGAGAGCGGGATTGTGTGCGTGAGAGAGCAAGAGAGAGGGAGTGTGTGAGAGAGAGACAGAGAGAAGGATTGTGTGAGAGAGACAGGGAGCGAGAGAGGGAGTGTGTGAGAGAGACAGGGAGTGACAGAGGGATTGTGTGAGAGAGACAGGGAGCGAGAGAGGGAGTGTGTGAGAGAGTGGAGGGGGGCATGAGAGGGTGGAGTGGAGAGAATTTGTGTACCAGTGGTGGTGGGGGGGGGGGGGTGGATGGAGAGGGGCGAGAGAGGAATGTAAATGTGCAGCTTTAAGGGACTTTGGTCAGGAAGTATTTGGAGTATTGCATACAGTTCTGGTCACTTCATTACTGGACTGATGTGGAGGCTTTGGAGAAGGTGCAGAGATGGTTAACGAAAATGATTTAAAAACAAGGAACAGCAGATGCTGGTTTACAAAAAAGGACATAAAGTGCTGGAGTAACTCAGCGGGACAGGCAGCATCTCTGGAGAGACGAAATGGGTGACCGAAGGAACGACGTGAAACGTTACCCATTCCTTCCAGTATATTGTGTCTACCTAAACAGCGCTATCTATCCACGTGTAGGTGTGCCAGCAGGCTGGAGGAGCGGGCAGGTGAAGGGGCGCTGGCCGGTGTGAACTCGCCGGTGCTCCAGCAGGTGGTCAACCGGTTGAAGCCTTTACCACAGGACGGGCAGGGGAAGAGACGCTCACTGCTGTGGGTACGCCGGTGCTGCCACAGGCTGGACATGTGGGTGAAACACTTGCCACACTCAGTGCATAGAAAGGGTCTCTCTCCGGTGTGTATCCGCTGGTGCTCCCGCAGCCCCCGCGCTCTCTTGTCACAGTGGGAGCAGCTGCTCGCCGTCGTCGATCCGCCGGAGCTGCTGCAACCCCCGCGAGCTGTCAAACTCCTCACCGCAGTACGGGCAGTCGTAGCAAATATCCTATAGCGGACCAAGATAGGCTACTCCTGCGAAATGCAATGGGCTGACGTGCAGTACGCTACGGAGGGGATCCTGGGATTTTCCCCCGCCCATTTTAGTAACCGGAGCCTACCTGACCCGACTCGACTCGCAGTGTAATCAACGTTGCGGGGGAACAGTTTGTTTGTGTGATATAGGGTTAGATTCAGAATTATGTCGGTTCATACTTCTGTTAATACTTGTCAAGAATAAAATGTGACTCTGGTAATTTTCTTTTTTTTTTAATGTTTTTTAAATCATTTCTTTTTAAATGGCTCATAAGCTGTGTTTGAGTTGATTTTGTAGTAACCGGAACCTACCCGACCCGACCCGACCGGACTCGCAGGGTAATCAACATTGCGGGGGAACCGTTTTTGTGCGTGATATAGGGTTAGATTCATAATTCTGTTAGTTCATACTTCTGTTAATTCTTGTTAAAGAATAAAATGTTTATAAACACACATACATGAATGTGATATAAACACACACAATTATATTTCTTCTGATTTTTATATCCAATGATGAACTTTATTTCAGACCAGACAAGGGACATTAAATAATAAAAATTGTAAACCTCCCCGCAACTTCACACCATTAGGCCCGATCCCACCCCTCAACTCCCCCCCCCCCCCCCACCGCACTCCCTCGCCTCTCCCCCACACTACAATGTCTCCCTCCCTCCTACGCTGTAGTCCCTTAACACACCAGCCCCCAACCCCACATCTCTCCCCATGCTCCCTGCATCCCGGCCCCTACCCCACCTCCCTCTCCCAAAGACCTTGTACCGGAGCTCCGCTATAAGATCTTTGCTCTCTACCCCCCCGGCCCTACCCAGCCCTCCCGCGCCACCACTACCCCACTTGCACTACTCCCTTCCTCTGTCCCCGCTGCCCCGGGCCGCGCGCCCCCTCTCCCCGCTGCCCCGGGCCGCACACCTCCCTCTCCCCGGGCCGCGCACCTCCCTCTCCCCGCTGTCCCGGGCCGCGCACCTCCCTCTCCCCGGGCCGCGCTCCCTTCTCCCCGCCCAAGTCAAAGACTTGCGAAGATACGGGAGCGGAGGCGGAAGCAAAGATCCGATATTCGGCCGCAAGCAAGATGGCGAAGCAAGATGGCGGAACAGGATGGCGGAGGCTGGTTGCTAAAATGGGTCCTATCATCACCCATGAATCTGCCCATGACTGTACTACGTGTTTTGCGTAGGAGTAGGCCATCTTGCTCTGCTATAAGATCTTTGGTCGTAGGGCTGGCCACTGCTGTGCACGCGCTGGTGAGACAGGGCTTGGGAGGCCATGGAAAAGCACTCTCCACACACCGGGCTGGGGACGGGACGGTCGCCGGCGTGCACCCGCTGGTGGAACAGCAGGTTGTCGGAGCGGGTGAAGCCCTTGCCGCACTGGGTGCAGGTGTAGGGACGCTCGCGGGTGTGGGTGCGCTGGTGCACCAGCAGTTGACTGGACCGGGTGAAGCCCTTGCTGCATTGGGTGCAGGTGTAGGGGCGCTCACCGGTGTGGGTGCGCTGATGCTCCAGCAGGCTGCTGGACCTGGTGAAGCCCTTACCCCACTGGGAGCATGTGTAGGGGCGCTCGCCGGTGTGGGTGCGCTGGTGCGCCAGCAGGATGTTGGAGCAGGTGAAGCTTTTGCCGCAATGGGCGCAGGTGAATGGCCGCTCACCGGTTTGGGTGCGCTGGAGCACCAGCAGCTTGTGGGAGATGGTATAGCTCTTGCCGCAGTCTCTGCATGTGTAGGGTCGCTCCCCTGTGTGGGTGCGCTCGCCGGTGTGGGTGCGCTGATGCACCAGCAGGTGACTGGACTGGGTGAAGCCCTTGCCGGTATAGGGGCGCAGGCCGGTGTGGGTGCGCTGGTGCTTCAGCTGGTTGCTGGAGCGGATGAAGCTCTTGCCGCAGTCGCTGCAGGTGTAGGGCCGCTCCCCGGTGTGCATGCGCCTGTGCTCCATCAGGTCCGGCGACGACTTGACGCCTTTGCCGCAGTCAGAACAGGTGAAGGGCCGCTCACTGCTGTACATCCGCGGGTGATCCTGCAGCACCGACAACCGGACAAGCTCTTGCCGCGTTCCAACATGTAATCACCCCCCAGGATACCCCAGAAAGCTCTTACAAACTCTACCGTCAGCCCATCCAGCCCGGGGAATTACCCCTCCTGAGCTGATGCAATGCACGAGTCAACTCCTCCAAAGATAAAGGGCCATCAAGAAGATCGGCCACCTCCCTATCTATACTCGGTAGACTCTCCCACAGGTCCTGCTGAGCTTCCCCGCTGACTCCACCTGCGGACAACAGGGATCCATAAAAGGACCTGACCAAGGCACTAATCATCTCTGGATCCGTGACAGAGGAGCCATCATCTGCTAGCAGCTCCACGAGCTGCTTGCGGGCTCCCCGCCCTTTCTCCAGAGAGAAAAAGAAAGGCGAAGCTCGATCCAGATCGTGCAGCATCTGGACCCGCGCCCTCACATAAGCGCCTCGGGACCTCTCAAGTTGCAGGTTCCTCAAGGCTTCCTTCTTCTCATGAAACACACCCCATTCGCAAGAGTCACCTCCAATCCGACCCAGGCGAGACTCTGCGCCCATCAGCTCCCTCTCAATCTTCTCAACCGCTGAGTCCCGCCGCCCGGTCGACCCCCACGTGTATTCCTTACAAAAAATACGGATGTGAGCTTTCCCCACATCCCACCACTGCCTAAGGGAAGAGAAGCACCTCTGCCTCTCTCTCCACCTCACCCAAAACCGACTGAATGACTCCCGGAAACACCGATCCTCCAGCAGCCGGTTATTAAAGTGCCAGTACGCAGACCCGGCCCGAGCGCACGCTGGATTAAAATCCGCACGCACCAGACAATGGTCCGAGCATGGCACCAGCTGCATTGAGGCCGGTGAGACACGGGAAACAAACGCTCGGGAGATATATATTCGATCAATGCGGGAACCACCGCCCTCAGACCTCCGTGAAAAAGCAGTGGAGTCTGGGTTGAGGTCCCGCCACGCATCAACCAACTCAAAAGAATAAATCAACCCTCTCAGCTTCTTCGCTACAGCAGGGGCACACTGAGTACCAGAACGATCTCGCACCTCAAGTGTGCAGTTAAAGTCCCCCCCAAGGAAGACACACTCTCCCCGATCAATAGTGCTCAACAGAGCACTCACCTCCTGAAGTAGGCCGGCCTGCATCGTGCCGGAGCTGGGGGCATACATGTTAATGAAATGCAACGGCATGCCATCCAGGCTCACTGCCAGATGGAGCAAACGTCCTGGCACAACTTCTTGCACTTTTATAATATTGGGCAGGAAATTCTGAGCCAACAGAATGCCACCCCACTCGAATTTGAGCTAAGATGACTCATATAGACCTCACCTTCCCACTCCAATCTCCAGGTGGGTTCATCACTGACAACAGTATGCGTCTCCTGCAGAAAACACACTGCACATTTCTCCTCCCCAAGGACCGATAAAAGCTGGAATCTGCGAAAACTCGCTCTACTCCCGTTTAAATTTAGGGTAACTAACGTGAATGCACTGGTACATTAGATTGAAATCCTCCCACTTCTCCTCCTGGGCTCTGTACCCCTCTCTCTCTTAGGAGCTCCAAAAAGCCCCTAAGCTGGCACTGCTCAGAGCCAGGAAGATCACTATCCTCGGTGGCAAGGATAGCCTCGAGAGTTTCAACTAAGGCCGACAGATCAGCCCACCGTCTCTTAGCAGCATCAATCTTTGTCCTGCTGGTACGGCTTGTTTTTAAAAACTCGCGCACCTCACAGATAACAATTGCATGAGACTCGTCCTTGGTTCCTGGGCTATCGGCCAAGTTACTCGCACCTGACACAACACGCTCAGAATCACCAAGGTCATTTTCAGAAATCGAAAGACCAGAGCTCTCTGGAATTTTGCTAACCTCTTCACACAAACTGGCCCCATCCCTCACCCCCTCCTCCGACATGTCACCACCCCCAGGATCAATGCCGGGGAAGGGTCCCGAAGCCCCTATCCGCATCACGCAGCCCACTGACTGGCTGGGCTCCTGGGCTCTGTCCTCACCCTCCACATCTGGGCCTGGGGAAGAGAAAACAAGAGGCACCCCCAGGGTCTGTGGTAAACTGGCACCCCCAGAATCCGAAAGAAGGTCGCTGCCCGAAACACCTCCGACCTCCACAGCACCGAAAGCACCCACTCCATTGGCAACACCCAGAGGCTCTCCACCAGTCTTTTTTCTCTCCCCTGCCAAATCAGACTGCAGTACAATACACACCTCGGCACCTCCACTGGCTCCAATATTGAGCACTGATTGGTACACCATTCCCCCCGGCCCCCCTCCCTCGGGCTGACTCTGCTCATCCCCCGTCTCAGGGTCCACACTACCAGGGGAGCTTGTCCCACCCTCCTGCGTGCTAACACCCTTAGTACGCCTCTGAAACGAGGGGACCCCCTCCGACCCAGAGGACGCACCCCCAGGGGAGCCAAGATCAACACACGATGAGATACCTCCCTCGGAGGGCCCCTGTGACGAAAGAACCTCCCCCCGCCCAGAGGACACAGCTCCAGAGGGTTCTACCACGTCACATGACCCTATGGTACCAACCTGAAGCGGAGGCTCAACCTCCAACCCAGAAGACGTAATTTCCTGACCTCCACCCACATCGGTGGTGGAAGGACTTGAAAACTGCACCCCCCTTACTTTGGACTCCCGTCCTTACTCTTCCTCGCCAGGCCCAATCCTCCTTTTTGTCCCACTAGCATGCGGCGGTGTGGTGACCTCCATAAAGGAAGGGTCTTCCGCCTCCACACTACCCCCAGCCACTTTACCACCCGCACGTGTTACCTTCCCTACTCCCGTCAGAGCCACCTCAGCTCCTTGCTGGGCCACGGCAGTTTCACTCTGGACCTCCCTGGAGCTGACAGGCAACCCTTGGGTGATCTCCGCACTCGGCAGTTGCACACCCACCTGCTTTTGACTCGCTTGGGTAATCTTTTTCTGCTTATTCCTCTTCTTCTTCTGCTGCTTCCATTTCTCTCCACCCTCTCTCTGCCTCACCTTCAGCCACCCCCACAGGTTCAGAATGTAGGGGGCGGGGGCCCTCGCTGCCCCGGGTCCCCAAGGCGGAAACTGCAGACCCAGAAGGGCTATCCCGCTGCCCCGGATCACCGAGGCAGAGCCAGCAGCCCCAGCCAGGTCAGCAATTCCACCCCGCCCCTCCGAGGCATGACGAGCCACCGCTGATGGGCCAGCAGTGCATTCCTGGGCCGCTGCGCTAGAAATTCTGGCAGCGACCCCGTGATTAGGACATTCCTTACGGAGATGTCCATAACAACCGCACGCATGACACCGTGCTTTTCCCCAACTCCAACGCACGGTTCTAGGGAGACCCCTACACTCCACCTCGAAACTCCCCTCATCGCCTTCCCCCTCCCCCACCTTCACGAACACCCTCCTTTTGAAACTGAGAATCCCTTTTTCCTCCGGGTCCCCCCCAGGGTGCATGAGCCTAAAGCACTTAGACCGCACCTCCCCAATCTGAGACAGGTGTGGAATGAGTGTCGCATCCGGAATACATGTAGGGCAACTCCGCAGGAGAACCGGTCTCACCCTGGACACCCATGGGTCCACCTGTATATGGACACCCCCACTGAAATCCCCCTCTCCACCACTGTGGCCACATCCTCCCGGTTCTTCAATATCATCTCAACCTTTCCCCTCTCGAGCTCGGAAGAGACAATAGCCCCCCTACCAAGAAGGGCATTCATAGCCTTCGTAATTGCTCCCCTGGACATCTGGGGCCCAGTTTGAACCGAGATACCAAAACTGTCCCAGTCCAAGTCAACATGAGGCTCATGTTCAGATGGCCTCGCTTCCGCTGCTGATGTCACTACTGCGTAGCTCCTCGCCTTCTGCCGCGCCCCCGCCATCGCCATCCGGGCAGAGGCACAAACCAGCTCCCGCAGTCCAGCAGCTCAGCAAATTAATTCCCAGGGACTGTCACAGTCCAAAGCAATCCTCAAAAAGCAAAGTCCTCCAGCTGAAGAAGGAAAGTTCCAAACTCGTCCACGCCAGAAAGCCAGCTCGCCCTGTCTTGCCGAACGCAAAAGCACCGTCTTCACATTAAGCCAGGCAGCCGCACTGTGCAAAATGACTTTAGGGCAGAGAATCAGTGCCAAAACACAGCAAAGGCACCGAAAAACTTCAAACCCTCGATATCCAGGCACTCTTGGCAGTCCGCCAATGACAACCGCACCCTGCTCCCTCGACAATGTAGAAAATTATCAAGGGATTTTCACGCTAAATGGAGGAGTTTTTAAAGCATTGGAAAGTTTCAACAGTCCAACAATAAGTTAGACTATGAAGCCCCTCTGTTCCTTTCCCAGCGACAGAATCCTTCAAAGGCTGTTTAAAACTTCTCAGCCACTGGAGCTGAGAAAAACACAGCCTCTCTCTCTCTCTCTCTCTCTCA
>NC_045971.1:50977916-51020416 GCF_010909765.2 Amblyraja radiata
GATGGGGTGTAGGGGAGGTGGTTGAGGGAGGGAGTTTGAAATGATTGAGGGTGTTTCAGGACGGAGGGGGAGTTGAGCGAGTTTGAGGGTAAGGGTTGGGAATGAGGGAGCTGTGAGGGAGGGGGGGAGAGAGAGGGACCAGAGGAGGAATGGAAGCGTTGTTGACGGGTTTTTCAGCAGTTTTTAGGGTTTTTTTCAGGGGTCTTGAGGGCTTGTGAGGGTTGTTGGTGTTTTTTTGTTGATGTTTTTTTGCGCCGTTGTTGATGGTTGTTGAGCAGTTTTAACGGTTTTTTTTGCAGTTTTGAGGGGTTTGAACAGTTTTCTGTTGTTGTAGGGTTTTGCGGGTTTTACAGTTTTTCGTGGAATTGAGAAGCTTTGATAGGTTTTTAGCTATTTTGAGGGTTGCTGGGGGCTTTTTGAGCAGCTTTGGTTTTTTTTAGCAGCTTTGATGGTTCTTAGGGGTTTTGTAGGTTGGTGAGGGTTTTTAAGCAGGGTTTTTCAGGGTTTTTCAGGGGTGTTGAGGGCTTTTTAGGGTTGATGAGTGTTTTTGTGCAGATTTGAGTTTTTTTAATAGTCTTTTTTTAATGTTTTTTTTAGGGTTTTGATACAGTTTTAAGGAATAGTTTTTAAGGGGTTTTGAGGGGTTCAGTTGTTTTCAGCAGTGATTAAGATTTTTTGAGGTTTTGTTGACGATTTGTGAGCAGTTTTGAGGGTTTATTTGAGCATGGGGTTTTTTTGAGCAGTTTTGTTCGTTTTTTGAGCAGTTTTAAGGGTTTTTTGGGCAGAGGGTTCTTGAGCAGTTTTAAGGGTTTTTGAGCATTTTAAGGGTTTTTAGAGTTTTGATTGTTTTTTTTTAAAGCAGTTTTGAGGGTTTTTTAACCAGTTTTAAGGGTCTTTGAGCAGTTTGGGGCGGTTTTGAGCAATTATCAGGGGGTTTTGAGGGTTTGTTGAGGGAGCCTGTTGCGGAGATCTGCCCGGCAACAGCCTCCCATTGGCCGGTTCCTGCGGGTTCGAGCCCCGAGATCTGTCCGGCAACAGCTTCCCATTGGCCGGTTCCTGCGGATCCAAGCGGGGGTGGGGGGGGCTCCCGCCAAAAACGGCGTCACGGGAGTTTCAAACACCCCGATCACAGGAATTTCTTTTTTTTTTAAATTAGATGTATGTACAATAATATGGTACCATAGATACCTAGTATATATTGGCATGTTACAATGCATGTACAGCTTCTTCTTATTTTTATTTTAACAATAAAAAGGAGAGAAAAAGAGTAGAAAAGAAATAGAGAAGTGTGTGATATCAGAAAGGGAGAAAAGGAAAATGATAAAAGAACGAAAATGAAGAGAAAAGAAGCAGAGGTAGAAAGCAGAAGAATAATGAAGAGATAGCTATAGGGGGGTTGCACGTAAGGTCACTGGGCCATAGGACTTGACGCACTGAGCCGCTCAATCCATCTGGAGGACAACCGTAACTTCCGGTATATGTTATTAATGCAAGAAGCGCGTACTTTCCTACCTGTTAAAAACCGCCAAAATGTTGAATTTTTGCGCTGAAAAAAATTGTGGAAGTCGGGGTAAGTGTGAGAGACATGTACCCAACTTTAGAATTCCAAAAGTGAAGCGAAATGAAGGTAAAGAGAAGCGAGAGCTGAAGGGATATCAACAGCTAAACTGCTTGGTAAACATTGTAGGTATGTTGCAAAGCCTACCTGAAGCGTCGTTGAAGATCTGCTGCTGAGGTTGTGCGCGATTTTGGCGCCGTTTAGAGGGGGCGGGTTTAAAACGCGATTTTCTCTAAGCTGTTCCAATCGAAAATGTTCAGCCTAGTTAATTATTAACGAAAAATCGCTGGAAGACCCCGTCGCAAAAGCTATTATTAGTTTTAAAGGCCTTGAATAATAGTTATAGTAGTTTAAAAATCAATCTTTAAACCCGCGACAGCCAGCAACCGCAGGGTCTCATAAAGCAAACCACAGAAGTTAGGTTGTATATTTTTACATTAAAAAGGGCTTTTAAAGAACCCTTTATACAAAGTTTAATATTGCGAGTAGCTCAATTTGGGCCCATTATATCGCGCAGTATTTTTCTCGGCATTTGGGGCACAAATCTACCGCAATGTGAACGTTCTAAACCAGCGCGTTCCACAGGGACCCACTGGAAAGCTGATTTAAAATGGACTTTAATTTGCAGCAATTGAACACTGAATTCCTTCCATTTGGCCTATAAATTAATGTAAATGAGATTTAAAAATCATGTTTTATTGTGAATTATTTGTGAATATTATTTGGACATTTAGGCTATTTAAAAATGTTAATCATTTATTAAGAAATGGATAGATGTTTAGATCTAGTAATTGAAGTCTGAAATTAGCTACAATTAGGTAACTAACTAATTATATGCTTTAATTTCAGGTCATCCAAGTAAGATTATTTTATATTTGTTTCAGAATGCTTCAATCTATGATAACTGAAAATTTCATTCAGTTCTCTTAATTTTTAAGAAAGTTATGGGCTTTTGACTGTTCACGATCACAGCTTTTTTGTTATGTCCATAGAAAATCAATAGGGAACAAGATGCTCATTTCCCAGTATGAAAATGGCCATAACTTTTTAAATACTTGAGATATGAAAGTGAATTAGGTGTCAAATTAAACTTATTTTTATGCTTTATCTGATGGGATAAATTACAGACTTGATTTTTAAAATCTCAAAATTTTGTAACATTGCTAAACATTGGCCGTGCAGATATCGGAATTGAAAATATTGGGAATTATCGCGTTTGCTCACTATATTTCATCAACAGTAAGGCATTATTTGTGTTTTTTATTGATTCCTTTGGTATCTAAAAAGTCTCAGAAATGATAAATCTGGCTGTAAATTTTTCTTCAGATGCGTTTTCATTTTGTGTAAAAACCCACTTGAGAACCATGGGCGTTAAAAATTTTTTACATGGCCGCCAATTGCTTCAATCGCATTGATTTCAATGGGAGACTGCCAGTAGTTAAGATGGCCGCCTATTGCTTCAATCGCATTGACTTCAATGGGAGAATGCCAGTACTTAAGATGACACCTGAGATCCGACCAACTGTCCGCCCGTTATTTCCCGCCCGCCAGGAAGAAGCCGTTTCCAGAAGGTGGGTCATTAATTCGAGGTTCGCTTCTCCACGACGACGCTCGGGAGCCGACTATCACAATACACTTCGATAAAAACACTGTTTTTTTGGCCGTTTTTTATTTTTGTTTGTTTTGAAAATCCATTCATTTTTTATCACATTCATTATTTCGATTTAAATCATTTTCAAAAGGTTTTCATTTTTTTCAAACGTGGACGTTTTTTCTATATTTATTTATTTAATTTATTTGAATAATCCTTGTTGAAAAGATGATTGCATGGAAGGCTGTTCAAAAACGTCAAGCTTATAGAGGAGGTTGTAAAACTGTCTTCTTCCCCCCCCCCCCCCCCCACACCTTACATCAGTCTGAAGAAGGGTTTCGGCCAGAAACGTTGCCTATTTCCTTCGCTCCTTAGATGCTGCTGCACCCGCTGAGTTTCTCCAGCACTTTTGTCTACACAATAGCTTAATGTGTTTTTTAATCATATGCTAATTTATTGATAGTTATAATTGTCTTTAGAAGTTTATGAATTTCTACAATACATAAAATTGTCTTTACAAGATTATAAATACCTACATCATGATAAACCTTTTTTACATTATGTCAAGAGTTGGAGAAAATGTGTTGCAGGATAGTCAAGGAACTCCGCAAAGAGATGTTGAGAAGCAGTAAGGAGCAGAAGGAAACCAGAGACACAACATGAAAGGACTGAACCTCGTGAGGATCTCAGAAAAATAACGGATGTTTGCATGGAACAAGATACACAACAATAGCTTGACAAAATACAGCCAAAATAGTACACAATAGCGTGATGTCTTTTTTAATCATATGTTAATGCATTGATAGATATAATCGAGTTTAGAAATTTATAAATGCCTACAATAGATAACATTGTCTTTACAAGTTTTTAAATATCTACATCATAATAAATATTTTTCTCTTTTTTTACATGATGCCAAGAAATTGGAGCAATCGTTGCAGGATGGTCATGGGACAATGCAAAGAGACGTCGAGAAGCAGTGATGAGCAGGGCACAAGATACACAAGAGGATGCTACCAAAATACATCCAGATCGGTACATGGCAGCACTTTTGTTTAAATCAAAGGTTTGAAAGTTAATATTGTCTTTAGAAGTTTATAAATATCTACAATTGATAACATTCTATTTTTTAATCATATTTAATTCGCTTGATAGAACGTTCTTCGCCAACGGTCATTCGGAGTTCGCTTCTGGCCAACGACCGTAAATGACTTAATAAATACAGGTAGGTGTGAGTGACTGCACTGCCAGCCCACCAGCCCTGAGTAAGTGAACTGCCAGCCCACCAGCTGTAAGTGACTGAACTGCCATCCCAGCAGCCGTGAGTGACTGCACTGCCAGCCCACCAGCCGTAAGTAAGTGAACTGCCAGCTCACTAGCTGTAAGTGACTGAAATGCCAGCCCACTAGCCGTGAGTGGCTGCACTGCCAGCCTGCCAGCCCACCAATCCTGAGTAAGTGAACTGCCAGCCATCCAGCCATGACTCACTGAACTGTCAGCCCAATAATCCATTCAGTCCACCCCCTCCCCCTTCTCTCTCAGTTTAAAACTGTTGTTGAGTTTTCTTCTTGGTCACACTGGCATCTTTCTTCCTCATTGGAATGAAATCATCCGGATTCTTCCGAATTATTCCCACCAGACATTCCTGCCATTGCTGTTCCGCCCTCGTCCCTTCCATGGTCCCTTTCCAATCATCTTCGCAAACTCCTCCCTCATGCCTCTGCGGTCTCCTTTGCTCCGCTCCAATACCGACGCATCCAATTTCACTTTCTCCCTCTTAAATTACAGATTTCAAACTGAACATATTGTGGTCGCTACCTCCCAGTTGTTCCTTTATCTTGACTTCCCTTATCAAATCCGTTTCATCACACAACACTAAATCCAGAATTCCCCTTTTCCTGGTCGGCTCCATTACAAGCTGCAATAAGAATCAACTCGGAGGCACTCTTCAAATTCCCTTTCTTGGTGTCCGGTATAAATCTGTATTTCCCAGACTACCAGCATAGTGAAATCTCCCGTGACCCACTTTTCTTAGATGCCACGAAGCAGGGGGGCAGTGGTAGCTGTGAGGAAGATGCTAAGAGCTGCAAGGTGACTTGGATAGGTTGGGTGAGTGGGCACATGCATGGCAGATGCAGTATAATGTGGATAAATGTGAGGTTATCCACTTTGGTGGCAAAAACAAGAAAGTAGACTATCTGAATGGTGGCCGATTAGGAGAAGGGGAGATGCAACGAGACCTGGGTGTCATGGTACACCAGTCATTGAAAGAATGCATGCAGGTGCAACAGGCAGTGAAGAAAGCGAATGGTATGTTAGCATTCATAGCAAAAGGATTTGAGTATAGGAGCAGGGAGGTTCTACTGCAGTTGTACAGGGTCTTGGTGAGACCACACCTGGAGTATTGCGTACAGTTTTGGTCTCCTAATCTGAGGAAATACATTCTTGCCATAGATGGAGTACAGAGAAGGCTCAGCAGACTGATTCCTGGGATGTCAGGACGTTCATATGAAGAAAGACTGGATAGACTCGGCTTGTACTCGCTAGAATTTAGAAGATTGAGGGGGGATCTTATAGAAACTTACAAAATTCTTAAGGGGTTTGACAGGCTAGATGCAGGAAGATTGTTCCCGATGTTGGGGAAGTCCAGAACAAGGGGTCACAGTTTAAGGATAAGGGGGAAGTCTTTTAGGACCGAGATGAGAAAAACATTTTTCACACAGAGAGTGGTGAATCTGTGGAATTCTCTGCCACAGAAGGTAGTTGAGGCCAGTTCATTGGCTATATTTAAGAGGGAGTTAGATGTGGCCCTTGTGGCTAAATGGATCAGGGGGTATGGAGAGAAGCAGGTACAGGATACTGAGTTGGATGATCAGCCATGATCATATTGTATGGCGGTGCAGACTCGAAGGTCCGAATAGCCCACTCCTGTGCCTATTTTCTATGTTTCTGTGTTTCTATGTATCTCCTGGTGTAACTGGTATCCTATATCGTGGCTTCTGTTTGGAAGCCTGTAAATAACTCCCATTAGTGTATTTTTACCCTTACAATCTCGCAGATCTTGAGGAAGGTAACACCCCTTCCGGGGGGTGCAGGAGTATAAAGCCCCGGAGGCCGGACGCGAGTCAGTCACTCTGGCAGATCGTGAGAGAGTCCAGAACTGTGATTCTACGCCGTGAGTCAACTGAACTGTGCATCTGCAATGTGCTTGGAATAAATGACGTTAGCCCACAATGTGCTTGCAATAAACAATTTGTTAGCCTGCAATGTGCTTGCAATAAACAATTTGTTAGCCCTGCACTCTGCTTGACTTGAAATGGAATGGATTGAATTGTTGGCCCTGCACTCTGCTTGACTGAAAATGCAATGGATTGAATTGTTGGCACTGCACTCGACTTGACTTGAAATGAAATGGATTTGTTTGTTGGCCCTGCACTGTGCTTGACTTGAAATGGAATGGATTGGATTGTTGGCCCTGCACTCTGCTTGATTCAAAGGTCCCGCTCACTCCGGAAGTCCCGTTCAGTGGAGAGGTCGCGCTGAGCCGCGTCAGTAGATTCAAGAGAGTTTTACTGTCATATATAAATGCTGTCAGTGTGTGTGTGTGTGTGGGATGGAGGGTGGCTGTGAGTGTGTGTGATGGAGGGTGTGTGTGTGATGGAGGGTGTGTGTGTGATGGAGGTTGTGTGTGTGAGCACACCAGCCGTGAGTCAACTGCCAGCCCACCAGCCGTGAGTCAACTGCCAGCCCACCAGTTGTGAGTGAGTCAACTGCCAGCCCACCTTTGGCCTAGCTGAAACCACTCATTTGGGCAGACAAGGCCCCTATTAGCCCAGAAACCAGTTCCTTTTGCTCAAAATGCCCATATTAGCCCAGGAGAGGCATTTTGGCATAAAAGGCTTGCCAGGCCAGGAAACGTCCAGAAAAAGTGCTTCACTGAGATTTCACACAGATTTTATTTTTATTTTTTTTAAAGAGTCCCTTCGGCCCATCAGTAAATATTCCCTCTGTAAGTATTAAACCTAACCACAGTATTTTTCTCCCTCCCATCATTAGCTCCCTGTGACATCCATGCCTGGATAGACTTTCCTCTTTCATTGCTGTGATCTGTAGAAATAGATGAAAAATATCTAAAATGTATTCTCTACCCTCTACCCCTTCTCTCTCACAGAGTCTCTCACCTGTTTTGGGCAGAATTTCTGGCAGTTTCTGAGCTGCCAGCCCGCCAGGCCTGAGTGACTGAACTGCCAGCTCACCAGGCCGGAGTGACGGAGCTGCCAGCCTGCTGTGCCTGAATGACTGAGCTGCCAGCCCGCCAGGCCTGAGTGACGGAGCTGCAAGCCCGCCAGGCCTGAGTGACTGAGCTGCCAGCCCACCAGGCCTGAGTGACTGAGCTGCCAGGCCTGAGTGACTGAGCTGCCAGGCCTGGGTAACTGAGCTGCCAGGCCTGAGTGACTGAGCTGCCAGGCCTGAGTGACTGAGCTGCCAGGCCTGAGTGACTGAGCTGCCAGGCCTGAGTGACTGAGCTGCCAGGCCTGAGTGACTGAGCTGCCAGGCCTGAGTGACTGAGCTGCCAGGCCTGAGTGACTGAGCTGCCAGGCCTGAGTGACTGAGCTGCCCGGCCTGAGTGACTGAGCTGCCCGGCCTGAGTGACTGAGCTGCCAGGCCTGAGTGACTGAGCTGCCAGGCCTGAGTGACTGAGCTGCCAGGCCTGAGTGACTGAGCTGCCAGGCCTGAGTGACTGAGCAGCCCGGCCTGAGTGACTGAGCTGCCCGGCCTGAGTGACTGAGCTGCCCAGCCTGAGTGACTGAGCTGCCCGGCCTGAGTGACTGAACTGCCAGGCCTGAGTGACTGAACTGCCAGGCCTGAGTTACTGAGCTGCCAGCCCAAAATTCCGTTCGGCCCACAATGTCCATACTAGCCCTCTGGAAACCAGTCCCTTCGGTCCACAACACCCATGATAGCGCTGTAGAACCCCCCCCCCCCCCCCCACTGGTGGAGAGGTGGAATATTGCGTTGGGGGACCAGCCCTCCCATGTGAACATGGTACCCAACTAGTCTAGTAAAGTAATAAAATTATAAACTTATAAGGACATCTGGAGTTATTGTTGAATATTAACATAATCAAAACACACAGTGATTGTATACAGTTTTAAAAACCATTAATGTCGATAAACCGATGTTGCCATGTTTGCCAAAGTAAGCTGATTTATCTAATAAATAATTCAACAAAATTGGTACCATGTTATTGGAAAGATATTGTCAAGCTTGAAAGGATTCAGAGAAGATTTATGCGGATGTTTCCAGGACTAGAGGGTGTGAGCTACAGGGTCTCTCTTGAGTCGATTGGGTCTCTATTCCTTGGAGCGCAGGGGGGTGGGATGATCTTATGGAGGTGTACAAAATCATGAGAGGAATAGATCGGGTGGATGCACAGAGTCTCTTGCCCAGAGTAGGGGAATAGAGGACCAGGTTCAATATGCATTTGATAAGGTCTTTTGATAAGGTCCCACATAGGAGATTAGTGGGAAAAATTAGGGCGCATGGTATTGGGGTAGAGTGCTGACATGGATAGAGAACTGGTTGGCAGACAGGAAACAGAGTAGGGATTAACATGTCCCTTTCAAAATGGCAGGCAGTGACTAGTGGGGTGCCGCAAGGCTCGGTGCAGGAGGGGGGATGAGCAGGAGGTGAAGAGGAAAGGGGGGCAGGACGATGGAGGAGACTGATGGTTGATCGGGAGGGTGGTAAAGATGAGTGGGGGAGAATACGGGAGAGTAAACTGAGAGATAAAGCAGTGGAGAAAGGTTTGGGAGGAGAGGGATAGAATGGAGGGAAGTAAATATTGGGGAGATTAGGACGGTCACATATTTCTGATCAAATTTGCAATGATCCGAGCGGGAGTCTGGAATTGACAAGTGGTTATTGACTTATGCATATATGCCCTAAAGGAGATTGGAAACAAATATAGAGGCAAAAACTCTTCAATAAAGTGCTTTATTGATGCTTCCAAAGCCTTTGATCGTGTTAATTACAGAAAGCTGTTTGTTAAAATGAGTCAAAGAGGGGTGCCTAAATACATTGTGAGAATTCTGGCTTACTGGTAATCCCAATAACTGCAAATAAAATGGGGCAATAGGGTCTAGCAATGGTGTTAGACAAGGGGGGATTTTGTTCCCAATCCTTTTTAATCTTTATATTGACTATCTGTCCAAACAATTGAAAGCCTGTAATACTGGGTGCATGATTGGTAATATTTTAGTGAACCATATTGTAGATTGATTATTCATGTGAACCAATCACACATATGCCGGCATCACTAACTCCACCCCACTATAACACTTATACTAACACTGGTTCCCGGCACTGCCAGTCTGAGCAGCTAAGATGCACTGACAACCTGTTGTCCTCAACGCTGTTAAGTTTTAGTGCTGATTAAAGATGTGTTTAAATCACACACGGTCTCTGGTGCTTGTTTACATGGCGCCAGAAGTGGTCTGACCCACCCCTTGTGTATAACGGTTTTTATTTTATCTTTTGTGAGTTTTTGTTTTACTTTACGATGGCCTCTTCTTGTCGAAAGCCTGGCCCTCTTGTCTTTGATGCGGATATCAGCGAACGCTGGGCCACGTTTGAAATTGATTACCAGCACTACATGAACATTGCACACCCAAATGAACCAGATGCTGTCGAGGACTCTCTCCTGCTCAACCTTGCGGACCCAGATGCCCTTCGTTGATCCAGAACATTCCGTTATGCTCCGGCACTCCGCGATGACAACAACCAGGTAATAACCCCAGCTGAATCTCCTGATGACCCCAATGTTCTGCTGCGTAAACTGAGCCAGATCTGTGACCTGCCCTCAAATCACATTTTGGGTAGGGCAAGGTTTTTCTCTTGTCGTCGGCTCCCTGGCGAACGGGTAGATTCGTTTATCTCTGACGATGTATTTAGCCCAGCTTTGCCGATTCCAACTGATGCCGGTTGATCAGCTGACTGATCAGTTAACGAGGGACATTTTAGTGAATGGCATTAGCGATTTAAAGCTTAGATCAGAGCTTCTGAGACGGCCAGATCTGACACTTGAGGAAGCTGTGCACGCGTGCAGAACTGCCGAATTCATCGACCCCATAGACAGTTCGCATGGAACAAAAACCATCAATCTGATGGGTCCGACAAGGCAGCGAACAAACACAGATAACAGGCGATTTACGACCCAAGCTAGTCAGGTGGCTCACACCGGTGCACAGAAGAGATGTCCCAACTGCAATCACTTACACAACAGACAATCAGCCTGCCCCGCCCTCGAGAAAGCATGCAATTACTGCAAACATTTAAATCACTTTTCTTCAGTTTGTCGGGCAGCAATTCGGGCTCAAGGGAGGAATTCGCCCAGCTCCAAGTCTAATCTCAATTGTTTGCAACGATACAGCAACAGTCTCACTCCCCAATTCCAGTTCGAAGCCGCCCCCGAATGCAGCCCAATTAACTCACAAGATGATTTGACTGTTTACTCGTTACAGCATGCTGCTGCCAAGAACTCAGATCCAACCGTGACGATTTCTGTAAACAATGTAGACTTTGGCGTGAAATTAGACACCGGGGCAAAAGGAAACACTATGTCAATCAACCTATTCAACAAGATTAGAACTAACGAGCCTCTCATCAAGGCCAAATCCACTTTACATGCTTTTGGGTAGGGGAGAGGTATTGGTTCCTCTGGGTAAAACCAACTTGAAATATGTATTAAAAAAACCACGAGTGATTTGACCTTCTATGTCTTGAATTTTAATTCAGTTGCTCTGCTTGGCAATCGTGCCTATCAGGAGCTGGGGCTGATTTCCTTTGACAAAACTGTCCACAAGCTCCAAATTTCGTTTGACCCGCTGTGTGAATTCCCTGATCTTTTCGACAACAACCTAGGCAAGTTGCCTACGACCTACAAGATTATTACTGACCCTGATGTGACACCCGTCATCCGAGCCCCACACCGATTGTCATTTGCCATGACCGACAGGGTTCATTCTATGCTGAAGGACATGGTCTCCATAGGCGTAATTGAAGCAGTCAGCGACCCCACCGACTGGGTGTCAACCATGATTGCCACAGTCAAGAAGGAAAAAATGAAATCCGCCTGTGCATCAATCCGAAAGACCTGAACACTGCCATTAAGCGCCTACACCATCCCAAGGATGTTGCGGCAAAGGTCGGAATGGCAACCCTATTTTCTGTCCTCGATGCAATGAACTCTTTCTGGCAGATACCGCTGGACAAAAAGTAATCAAACCTCACCACATTTGCCACCCCATTCGGCAGATATAAGTTTCTGAGAATGCCATTCGGAATCAACTCCGCCAGTGAAGTCTTCCAAAGAACAATGGAGCAATTATTCGAGGACCTACCTTGTGTCATCATTGTCGACAATATCCTCGTGTATGGCAAAGACGCAGCAGAACATGATCACAATCTCAGGCTCATCTTGGAGCGCGCTCGCAAGATCAATAACAAGATCAATAACAAGCTCAATCCTGACAAGTGTAAGTTTTGGGTTCCAGCGGTCTCCTACGTCGGACACATCTTCAGCCTGATGGCATCAAACCCGATTCGAAGAAAGCTGCTGCCATCACAGAAATGCCTGCCCTCACAGACGTGAAAGGCCTGCAACGTTTTCTGGGCATGGTAAACTATCTCGGAAAGTTCATACGGAACCTCAGCGAACTAAGCTCCACACTACGGCAGCAGACCTAAAAGGACACTGCATGGTCATGGTTCCAGCAACATCAGGTTGCCTTTGATGTTTTAAAATCCAAACTGACCAGTGCACCGACCCTGACTTTTTTCGACCTGAAGCGTCCAGTGACGATCACATGCGATGCCTTCGAAATTTGGGCTCGGCGCAGCCTGCTTGCAACCATCTGCTGATGGCACTCTACTACCTGTCACGTATGCCTCTCGCACCATGACCGACACGGAGCAGCACTACGCACAAATCGAAAAGGAACCGCTGGATGTCGTTTTTGCCTGCACCAAATTCCACAACACCATCAGTACCACTCGGAGGGCTGTCAATCCACCAGGGCTACCCTACAGAGTGTCACTCCATCGGTTGCCATACATTTGATCATTTCATAAGTACTGCTCCGCAGTGTGTCACTCCATCAGTACCTCCCCACAGTGTATCCATCAGCACTACTCCACTGTGTGTCGGTCCCAGCACGACCCCATAGTGTGTCACACCATCAGTACTACCCCGACGTTTGTCTCTCTATCTGGACTACCCACAGTGTGTCACTCCATCACTGCTACCACAAATTGTGTCACTCCTTCAGTGAGGCTCCCCAGTATGTCAGCCCATCAGTACTTCCCCGCATTGTGTCAGTTCATCAGTAATACCAAGGTTTGTCACTCCATCAGTACTATCCTACAGTGTGCCCTTCCATCAGCTCTGTCATACAGTCAGTCCATCATTACTATGCCACAGTGTCTCCCGTCACTCATATTCCACAGTATGCCACTACATCAGTACTTACACACAGTGCGTCACTCGATCAGTACTACCCCACAGTGTATCACTCCATCTGTACTACTCCACAGTGTGACACCATCAGTACTACCCCACAATGTTTTAGTACATCAGTGCCAGCCCAGTGTGTCAATCCTTCAGTACTACCCACAGTGTGTCACACAATAAGTGCTGCCCTACAGCGCATCAATCTACCAGTACTCCCCCTCTGTGGTTGTCCCGTTCCCAGATCAGCTCGCGTCCCAGGGACTGGCTGCAGTTCTCAGGTCGGCCCAACTGCCCCGACGCCGCAAAAACGAATTGAAAAAAAACACGTTTTATGGGGGTTACTGGCCGGATCCGGCCCGTGTGCCGTAGGTTGCCGAACCCTGTCCTAGATGTCTGGCCTCATTGTGGTCCTCCCCATGTTTTACAACCGATTCACCTGGTTAGTTTTATCTCTGGCTGCTTCATGTTGTCGGCGGCTGCACATCCAACCAAGAAAGAAGACAAGAGATGCGACTCACAGCCGCCAACTGACGCGCTTCCCCAGACTGCACAGATCGTTGTGATATGGGGCAAAAAGACAAACTGCAGGGACTGAAGACAGCGTGAGAATTCTGTCATCATCGTGAGATTTGGCTGAAATGCATGACTCCGCGTGAGAGTTGGCAGCCCTTTCTAAGGCCAGGATGTGACAACAGACGCACAGGGAGACACATACACAAAGGAAGACACACACACACACACACACACACACACACACACACACAGGGAGACAGACACACACACACGCACAGGGAGACAGACACACACACACGCAGGGAGAGACACACACACACACACACACACACACACACACACACACAGGGAGAGACACACACACACACACACACACACACACAGGGAGACAGACACACACACAGGGAGACAGACAGACACACAGGGGAGAAACACACACACACACACAGGGAGACAGACAGACACACGGGGAGACACACACACACAGGGAGACACATACACACACACTCACACACACAGGGATACACACACACACACACACACACAGGGTGACAGACACACACCCACACACAGGGAGACAGACACACACATAGGGACACGCACACACACAGGGAGACACACACACACACAAAGGGAAACACACACACGGGGAGACACACACACGCGCACACACACACAGGGAAACAGACACACACACACCTTTCGTTCCCCCCCTCCATCCTCTCCCTCTTTCCTCCCCTTCCTCCCTCCTCCCTCTTTCCTTCCCCATCCCTCCCTCCCTCTCTTTCCTCCCCTCCCTCTCTTTCCTCACCCTCCCTCTTTTTCCTCACACTTCCTCTTTCTCCCCTTACTCATTCCCTTCCTTCATCCCCTTACTACATTCCCTCCCCTGTCTCTCTTTGCCTCCATCCTTCCCTTTTTTTCTTTCCCTCTCTCTCTTTCTCCCCTCCCTCTCTTTCCCCGGCCGCCCAATGAGGAGTCTGGCGGGCACGGTGTAGCGTGGATTGGCGGCGTTGGCACTGCCGTGTGAGTTGAAGGGAGGGAGGGAGCGAGGTTGCTGCGGCAGCCGGAAGCGCAGCGCTCACAGCTGGCGCACAAAAGCGCTGACACCCGCTGCCTGGGACCGACGCGCTTCCCTAATCCGTGCAGATCGCTGTCATGTGGCGCAAAGAGACAAACTGTGCAGCAAAGATCCTATGGCTCCGCTATAGGATCTTTGCTGTGCAGGGACTGAAGTCAGCGTGAAAATTCCGTCTTCAGCGTAAGAATTGGTTGAAATGCGTGAGTGTCACGCTCAAAGCGTGAGAGTTGGCAGTCCTGCCCCCCGTGTTGAGTAAATACCCAGTGTCCGTTCCCTTGTCTTTCCGCAGTGAATTTAGTGGCGATTGTGATCCTGTCCCGGGGAAAGTGCGGCCTCTCCACCTGCACCACTCGATCTACTGGCCGTCATCACCGAGGTTATTTTGTATCAGATCCGTTTTTAAAAAACTTTTATTGGAGTTTCCTGTCCATCACTCCCGTGTGCAGTGTTAACCTTGTACTGAGGTTTGCAGCTACAGACTGTTCTGTCTGGTTCACCGTCACTTTCACCTTTGACCGCTTTGTCGCCATTTGTTGCCCGAGGCTAAAAACTAAATATTGCACCGGGAAAACTGCGGCTGTGGTTCTGGCAACAGCCGGCGTTCTGCTCTGTCTGAAAAACATTTCCAGCTACTTCATGGTGGAACCTAGATATATCATCCACAATGTCCCGTGGCTCTGTGACACTGTGGACAGTTCATAGCAAAAGGATTTGAGTATAGGAGCAGGGAGGTTCTACTGCAGTCGAACAAGGTCTTGGTGAGACCACACCTGGAGTATTGCGTACCGTTTTGGTCTCCTAATCGGAGGAAAGACATTCTTGCCATAGAGGGAGTACAGATAAGGTTCACCAGACTGATTACTGGGATGGCAGGACTTTAATATGAGGAAAGACTGGATACACTCGGCTTGTACACGCTAGAATTCAGAAGATTGAGGGGGGATCTTATAGAAACTTACAACATTCTTAAGTGGTTGGACAGGCTAGATGCAAGAAGATTATTCCCGATGTTGGGGAAGTCCAGAACTAGGGGTCACAGTTTAAGGATATGAGGGAAGTCTTTTAGGACCGATATGAGAAAATCATTTTTTACACAGAGAGTGGTGAATCTGTGGAATTCTCTGCCACAGAAGGTAGTTGAGGCCAGTTCATTGGCTATATTTAAGAGGGAGTTAGATGTGGCCTTTGTGGCTAAAGGGATCAGGGGGTATGGAGAGAAGGCAAGGGTGGGATACTGAGTTGGATGATCAGCCATGATCATATTGAATGGCGGTGCAGGCTCGAAAGGCCGAATGGCCTACTCCTGCACCTATTTTCTATGTTTCTATGTTATTTCACTGACCTCGGGTGGGTGGCATTTGACTGTATCGACACGGTTTTAACACCGTTTCTCCCTTTCGCTGTAATCCTGCTGCTCAACGCTCTGACAGTCCAGCACATTTTAGTGGCCATCGGGTCCGTAAAAGGCTGAGGGGTGAGAGCAAGGGGGATAACCGCAGTGACCCGGAGATGGAGAGCAGGAGGAGGTCTATGGTTTTACTCTTCACCAACTCCGGCAGCTTCATCCTCGTGTGGCTGACGACGGTTGTAAACTTCGTCCATTAACAGATCACTGGAAATGGAACTGATGGGAATGATTCTCAATATATCTTTCACTACGTCAGATTTGTTGAGTAATCTCAGCTGCTGCACCAACACATTTATTTACGCGGTGACCCAGTCACAGTTCAGGGAGCGGGTGAAGAGCGCGGTGAAATATCCGCTCACCTCAGTGCTTCGGCTCATTAATAAATCCGCACCCTAAGGGCATCCATCCCAGAGGCGGCCCCGGAGCCACGATGGAGGGAGGAGCTGGCCAAAGTTGACTGGAAAGATCCACTAGCAGGAATGACAGTGGAACAACAATGGCAGGTATTTCTGGGAATAATACAGAAGGTGCAGGATCAGTTCAGAGAAGGGAGAGAGAGAGATGGGGGGGGGGAGAGTGGGAGAGAGAGGGGCGGGAGGAGATAGAGAGGGGAGAGAGAGAGAATGCGGAGAGGGGGGAGGGGGAGCGAGAGAGGGAGAAAGAGGGAGAGAGGGGGATAGATGGAGGAGAAAGAAAGGGGGGAGTGAGTGGCAGGAAAATGGGAGAGAAAGCGGGAGAGAGTGAATAGACAATTGAGGGGAAGAGTGGGGAGAGAAAGGGAGAGAGAGAGAGGTAGAGGGAGAGAAAGAAAGCGGGAAGAGAGGGGAGGGGAGAGAGATAGAGACGAGAGAGAGGGCGATAGAAAGGACAGCGAGGGGAAGTGTGGGCGAGTGGGAGAAGGAGAGAGAGAGATGGGGAGAGAGGGAGGAGAAAGAGAGGGGGGGACAGGGTGGCAGGGAAAGTGGGACAGAGGGAGAGAAAGAGAGGAGAGAGATACAGTGAGAGAGAATAGATAGGTGGGGAGAGAGAGATAAATGAGGGAAGAGAGAAAGGGGGAGAGAGAGAGAGAGAGTGGAGAGACAATGCACAATTGAGGGGGGGAGAGAGTGAGGAGAGGGAGAGAGAGGGGAGTGAGAGATGGGCGGGAGAGAGAGGGGGAGAGAGAAAGAAGCGTGAGGGGGAGATAGAGATAGGGAGGGAGAGAGAGAGCGAGTCGGAGAGAGACGGGCCACAGAGAGAGACGGGGAGAGGGGGAGAAAGAGCGGGGGAGGGAGAGGGGGAGAGAAAGCGAGAGAGAGAGGGAAAGCGATAGAGAGGGAGAGCGAGGGGGAGAGAGATGGGAGAGCGAGGACAGAGAGGAGACAGAGAGAAGAGAGAGACGGGAGGCAGAGATAACGAAAGGGGAGAAAGAGGGGAGAGAGAGAGAGGAAGGGGAGAGAGCAGGAAAGTGGAGAGAGAGAGGAGTGAGAGAGAGAGAGAGGGGGAGAGAAAGGGAGAGGGAGGTAGAGAGGGAGTGGGTAGAGATGGGTGAGAGGGGAGAGAAAGAGAGGAGAGAGAGGGGGACAGAGAGAGAGATGGGAGAGAGAGAAAGGAGAGAGAGATAGAGGTGAGACAGATAGGGGAGAGAGAGGGGAGAGTGAACATGAGGGGATGGAGAAAAGGGGAGAGAGAGGAAGAAAGGGAGAGAGCTGGAGAGAGAGGGAGAGAGAGAGGGGAGAGTGAACGTGAGGGGAGAGAGAGAAGGGGAAAGAGGGAAAGGGGAGGTGAGAGAGAGGGGGAGAGAGAGCGGTGAGGGAGAGAGAGGAGGAGAGTGAGAGGGCGGAGAGAGAGAGGGGGAGAGAGAGAATGGTTAGAGAGAGATGGGGACAGGGAGGGGAAAGAGAGACAGGGGGGAGATTGACCGAGGCAGAGAGAGGGGGGGGTGGATAGAGAGAGGGGTGGAGAGAAAGGGAGGGAGAGGCAGAGAGATGGGAAGGGAGAGAGGGTGAGAAAGAAAGGGGAAGAGAGAGGAGAGACAGAGAAAGAGAGTGACGGGAGAGAGGGCGAGAAGTGGGAGAGCGAGAAAGGACAGCGCGATGCAAGAGAGGGAGGGGGCGAGAGGGAGAAAGAGAGAGGGGGAGAGAAAAAGCAGGAGGGCGAGAGACAATAGACAAATGAGGGGGTAGAGAGTGAGGGGAGGGAGAGAGGGGAGGATCGAGTCAGGGGGAGAAAGGGAGAGAGCGAGAGAGAGAGCAGCCATCAAAGCTGACCTTGTGAAAGAAGAGAAAAATTATCCAAAAACACAACCATGAAAAATGGTTCGACCAATGAGTGTAAAAATGTCAGAAAAGACCTGAGGAAAATATCGAACCAAAAACGCCGTCAACCAAACAACCCAGACAATCTTATATAGATATAATGAAACCCTTAAACGGGATAAACACACGATTAGGAACAAAAGACAAAATTACACTCACAAGAGACTTGAAGAAATTGAAAATTCCATAAATCAAAACCAATTTTGTGATATGTGGAATAACTTGAGCACAACAAAACTACAGAAAACTACCAATTCAAGACGGTGATATCTGGAGAGCACACTTCAAAAATCTATATAAAGACATCCCCAAAAATTAAATAAACTCAAATTATTCCCATATCAATGAAAAACTCCAAACACTAAAAACAGTATAGTATAGTATATCTTTATTATCATTTTCCTGAGTACTCACATACTCAGAGGAAACAAAAAAAAGTTGCTCAACCAGTGTCCATTCAATGTGCAGTAAAAAATAAATAGAAATAAAAATACATATATCATGAACAAATTAAACACTCTACTCTCTACTAAACATCAACAGGCGTTCCGATCGGCAGCGGCACGACAGTGGCTCTGCTGCAGTGTGTCCAGGTTGGTGGATGGTGCGCGATACTTTGGCAGGGGGCAAAGTAATTAAAGATTATCAAAACCCTCTTGATTCCCCAATTACTTTGGAAGAACTGACCATAAAAATAAAATCTCTTCACTCAAAGAAAGCCTGTGGTCCAGACAGCATTAAAAATGAAATGCTCAAGTACAGCACTCCGGAGATGCAGGACATTATGCTTATGCTGTTCAACATCATACTACGTTCAGGTTATTTCCCTGATATTTGGTGTCAAGGGCTTATTTCACCCATTTATAAGAGTGGAAACAAATTAGACCCAAATAACTATCGTGGCATCTGTGTCAGTAGCTGCCTAGGGAAGTTATTCTGCAGTATCATAAATAACAGAATGCAGGATTTCCTTAACAAACACAACATTCTTAGTAAAAACCAAATTGGCTTCCTCCCAAAACACCGTACCACTGACCACATTTATAGCCTCCACACTCTCATTGAAAAACATGTACACCAAGCGAAAAATGGGAAAATATTTGCCTGTTTTATTAACTTTGAGAAAACATTTGATTTATTTGGCAAGAAGGGCTCTATTACAAACTCCTCGGCTGTGGTATAGGAGGAAAGGTATATGACCTTATCAAATCAATGTATCTGAATAATAAATGTGGCGTTAAAATCGGGGACAAACGCACTGATCTCTTCACCCAGAGAAGAGGCGTCCGGCAAGGTTGCAATCTGAGCCCGACACTGTCTAATGTATATATCAACGATTTGGCAGTAAAGTTGGACCAGAGCACAGCGCCGGACCTCTGTCTACTGGACGGAGAGGTAAAATCCCTGTTTTATAACCATAAAACAATTACAGGACGGAAAACAGGCCATCTCGGCCCTTCAAGTCCGTGCTGAACACTTATTTTCCCCTGGTCCCATCTACCTGCACTCAGACGATAACCCTCAATTCCTTTCCCATCTATATACCTATCCAAATTATTTTTAAATGCTAAAATCGAACCTGCCTCCACCACTTCCACTGGAAGCTCATTCCACACAGCTACCACTCTCTGAGAAAAGAAGTTTTCCCTCATGTTTCCCCTAAACCTCTGTCCCTTAATTCTCAAGTCATGTCCTCTTGTTTGAATCTTCCCTACTCTCAATGGGAAAAGCTTGACCACATCAACTCTGTCTATCCCTCTCATCATTTTAAATACCTCTATCAAGTCCCCCCTTAACCTTCTGCGTTCCAGAGAATAAAGACCTAACTTATTCAACCTTTCTCTGTAACATAGTTGCTGAAACCCAGGCAACATTCTAGTAAATCTCCTCTGTACTCTCTCTATTTTGTTGACATCCTTCCCATAATTGGGCGACCAAAATTGTACACCATACTACAAAATTGGCCTCACCAATGCCTTGTACAATTTTAACATTATATCCCAACTTCTATACTCAATGCTCTGATTTATAAAGGCTAGCATACCAAAAGCTTTCTTTACCACCCTATCTACATGAGATTCCACCTTCAGGGAACTATGCACAGTTATTCCTAGATCCCTCTGTTCAACTGCATTCCTCAATTCGCTACCATTTACCGTGTATGTCCTTTTTTGATTTGTCCTGCCAAGATTTAGCACCTCACACTTATCAGCATTAAACTCCACCTGCCATCTTTCAGCCCATTCTTCCAAATGGCCTAAATCTCTCTGTAGACTTTGGAAATCTACTTCATTATCCACAACACCACCTATCTTAGTATCATATGCATACATATGCCAAAGCAACCTCATATCTTCTTTTAGCTTTTCTTTTTCTTTCTTAAGATTATTTTTACATTCGTTATACTCCTCAAGCACCTCATTCACTTCATGCTGCCTATAATTATTGTAGATCTCTCTCTTTTTCCAAACCGTGTCCAATTTCCCTTGAAAACCATGGCTCTTTTCAAGTTTTAATATTTCCTTTCAAACGAACAGGGACATAAAGATTCTGTTCTCTTAAAATGTCCCCTTTAAATGTCCTCCATTTCTCTTCTACATCCTTCCCATAAAACAAAATATCCCAATTCACTCCTTTTAAATCATTTCGCATCTCATCAAAGTTAGCCTTTCTCCAATCAAAAATCTCAACCCTAGGTCCAGTTCTGACCCTCTCCATAATTATAATGAAACTAATGGTATTGTAATCACTGGACCCAAAGTGCTCCCCAACGCATACCTCCGCCACATGACCTGTCTCATTTCCCAACAGGATGTCCAGCACTGCCCCTTCTCTAGTAGGTACCTCTATGTATTTCTGAAAAAACTATCCTGCACACATTTTACAAACTCCAAACCATTCAGCCCATTTACAGAATGTGTTTTCCAGTCTATGTGTGGAAAATTAAAACCTCCCACAATCACTACCTAGTGCTTACTACTAATATCTGCTATCTCCTTACATATTTGCTCTTCCAATTCTCGATCCCCATTTGGCGGTCTATAATACACCCCTATAACTGTTGCTACACCTTTCCCACTTCTCAGTTCCACCCAAATAGCCTCCCTAGACGAGCCCTCCAATCTATCCTGCCAAAGCACTGCTGAAATATCTTCCCTGAAAAGCAATGCAACACCTCCACCACTTGCCCCTCCAATTCTATCACACCTGAAGCAACGAAATCCTGGAATATTTAGTTTCCAATCACAGCCCTCCTGCAACCATGTTTCACTGATCGCCACAACATCATACTTCCAGGTATCAATCCAGGCTCTAAGCTCATCCATCTTTCTTACAATGCTCCTAGCATTAAAATATGCACATTTAAGAAACCCGCCACCTCTTATTCTCTGTTTATTTTATTTTTCTTCTTTCTCCCCTTGATTTTGGGTCTGAGAGCTTCCCTTCACTGCCTCCTGCCTCACACTCTGTCTACTAGCTTTCTCTATTTGAGTCCCTCCCCCCAACCATTCTAGTTTAAAGTCTCCCCAGTAGCCTTTGCAAATCTCCCCGCCAGGATATTGGCCCCCCTCGGGTTCAAGTGCAACCCGTCCTTTCTGTACAGGTCACACATTCCCCAAAAGAAGTCCCAATGATCCAGAAACTTGAATCCCTGCCCACTGCACCAGTCCTTCAGCCACGCATTTATCCTCCACCTTGCTCTATTCCTACACTCACTGTCGCGTAGCACAGGCAGTAATCCTGAGTTTTTTACTTTTTTGGTCCTTTTCCTTAACTCTCCTCCCAACTTCCTAAATTATCCCTTCAGGACTTCTTCTCTTTTTTTAACCTATTTTATTGGTACCTATATGTACCACGACCTCAAGCTCCTCTCCCTCTGATTTCAGTATACGTGAAAAGAAAGAAATTAGTTATAACAAATGTAGGTCCCTTGCAGTCAGAAACAAGTGAGTTGATCACGGGGAACAAGGATATGGCGGACCAATTGAATAACTACTTTGGTTCCGTCTTCACTAAGGAAGACATAAATAATCTGCCGGAAATTGCAGGGGACCGCGGGTCAAAGGAGTTGGAGGAATTGAGTGAAATCCAGGTTAGTCGGGAAGTGGTGTTGGGTAAATTGAATGGATTAAAGGCCGATAAATCCCCAGGGCCAGATAGGCTACATCCCAGACAACTTAAAGAAGTAGCTCCAGAAATAGTGGATGCATTAGTAATAATCTTTCAAAACTCCTTAGATTCTGGAGTAGTTCCTGAGGATTGGCGGGTAGCAAACGTAACCCCACTTTTTAAGAAGGAGGGAGAGAGAAAACGGGGAATTACAGACCACTTAGTCTAACATCGGTAGTGGGGAAACTGCTAGAGTCAGTTATTAAAGATGGCACAGCAGCACATTTGGAAAGTGGTGAAATCATTGGACAAAGTCACCATGTATTTACGAAAGGTAAATCATGTCTGACGAATCTTATAGAATTTTTCGAGGATGTAACTAGTAGCGTGGATAGGGGAGAACCAGTGGATGTGGTGTATCTGGACTTCCAGAAGGCTCTCGACAAGGTCCCACATAATGGATTAGTATACAAACTTAAAGCACACGGCATTTGGGGGTTTAGTATTGATGTGGATAGATAACTGGCTGGCAAACAGGAAGCAAAGTGTTGGAGTAAACGGGTCCTTTTCACAATGGCGGGCAGTGACTAGTGGGTTACCGCAAGGCTCAGTGCTGGGACCCCAGCTATTTACAATATATATTAATGATCTGGATGAGGGAATTGAAGGCAATATCTCCAAGTTTGCGGATGACACTAAGCTGGGGGGCAGTGTTAGCTGTGAGGAGGATGCTAGGAGGCTGCAAGGTGACTTGGACAGGCTGGGTGAGTGGGCAGATGTTTGGCAGATGCAGTATAATGTGGATAAATGTGAGGTTATCCATTTCGGTGGCAAAAACAGGAAAGCAGACTATTATCTAAATGGTGGCCGATTAGGAAACGGGGAGATGCAGCGAGACCTGGGTGTCATGGTACACCAGTCATCGAAAGTAGGCATGCAGGTGCAGCAGGCAGTGAAGAAAGCGAATGGTATGTTAGCTTTCATAGCAAAAGGATTTGAATAAAGGAGCAGGGAGGGTCTACTGCAGTTGTACAGGGTCTTGGTGAGACCACACCTGGAGTATTGCGTACAGTTTTGGTCTCCAAATCTGAGGAAGGACATTATTGCCATAGAGGGAGTGCAGAGAAGGTTCACCAGACTGATTCCTGGGATGTCAGGACTGTCTTATGAAGAAAGACTGGATAGACTTGGTTTATACTCTCTAGAATTTAGGAGATTGAGAGGGGATCTTATAGAAACTTACAAAATTCTTAAGGGTTTGGACAGGCTCGATGCAGGAATATTGTTCCCGATGTTGGGGAAGTCCAGGACAAGGGGTCACAGCTTAAGGATAAGGGGGAAATCCTTTAAAACCGAGATGAGAAAAACGTTTTTCACATAGAGAGTGGTGAATCTCTGGAACTCTCCGCCACAGAGGGTGGTTGAGGCCAGTTCATTGGCTGTCGCTACCCCCGGGTAGGCTGTCCCCCCCCCAACCATACTCAAACAGTACTTATTTTCAAGGTGTACAGACACTGGGGTACTCACTCGTCCCTGCCTATGTCCTTAGCCCTTCCTAAGCGTGACCCACATGTCTCTCTCCCATGGCCTTCGAGTGACCACCTCCCTATAACTCCTCTCTATGGCCTCCTCACTCTCCCTGACCCGACAGAGTTAATCGAGCAGCTGCTCCAGGTTCCTGATACGGTCCCTTAGGAGCCCCATTTCGATGCACCTGGCACAGATGTGGACGTCTGGAGAGCTATCCGACCCCATGACCTCCCACATCTGACATCCAGAACAGTAAACCGCCCTGGCCCTCATTTTCCCGCCTTACCCTCGATACAATACAAGTACAATACAATACAAACTGCTGGAAGAAATCAGCAGGGATCTGACTCACAATCAGCTGCTCCCTCTTGTCCTTTAAACTGTACCTTTACTAAAAAAAAAAGCACTTCCCCCTCATGTTACCCCAAAACTTTTGTCCCTTAATTCTCAAGTCATGTCCTCTTGTTTGAATCTTCCCTACTCTCAATGGGAAAAGGTTATCCAAGTCAACTCTGTCTATCCCTCTCATCATTTTAAAGACCTCTATCAAGTCCCCCCTTAACCATCTGCGCTCCAAAGAATAAAGACCTAACTTATTCAACCTTTCTCTGTAAATTAGTTGCTGAAACCCAGGAAACATTCTAGTAAATCTCCTCTGTAGTCTCTCTATTTTGTTGACATCCTTCCTATAATTTGGCGACCAAAATTGTACTTGTAACAGATTGGTAAAAGGAACCCTAAGAAGGAAAAATAATCATTCACTCCTCCTGCCACCATTAACCTTGGCAGGTAGGCTCTGAGGCACAGGTCAGTGGGGCCGAATGGCCCGATTTGCACAAACTAAATGGAGCAGTCTACTGGGGTCACCAAACCCACAAAGTGTCTCGACCCGAAAACACATTAATTCCTTCTCTCCAGAGACGCAGCCTGTCCCGCTGAGTTACTCCAGAATGTTGTGTCTATCTCTGGTGTAAACCAGCATCTGCAGTTCCTTCCTACACATTTTGAACGTGGTTTGAATGTTTACCTCATGCATTCCAAAAGATTTGAGGCAGACATTACTGCTTCAGTTCGAGCAGAGAGTTCAGTTTCTACTTGGCACGACCAAAAACCAGAAGGTATTTTATTGTCTAAATGTCTCACCCAGCTACATTTTAAAATAAGCCTGCATTATTCAACATGGGTGGTTTAAGTGGAAAACTACAATTCTGAACTAGGATTCATCCTGTATTAGTCACTAATGGCTGCATGCTACACTTTGAGTGTAACTACTTGGGGATATTCACTGAACCTTGGTTTACAACACAAGACCCTGTCTTGAGCATAACTCTTGGATTTAAGCATGCACATCACACAATTTCCTCTGCAATCACGGGAGATGGAACACCTGTCCCTACACAATACACAATAGGTGCAGGAGTAGGCCATTCCTGCCCTCCCCATATCCCCTGACTCCACAATGTTTAAGAGCCCTATGTAGCTCTCTCTTGAAAGTATCCAGAGAACCGGCCTCCACCGCCCGCTGAGGCACAGAATTCCACAGACTCACCACTCTCTGTGACAAAAAGTGCTTCCTCGTCTCCGTTCCAAATAGCTTACTCCTTATTCTTAAACTGTGGCCCCTGGATCTGGACTCCCCCAACATCGGAAACATGTTTCGGGCCTCTAGCGTGTCCAAACCCTTAACAATCTTATATGTTTCAATAAGATGCCCTCTCATCCTTCTAAACTCCAGAGTGTACAAGCCCAGCCGCTCCATTATCTCAGCGGGAATTAACCTTGTAAACCTACGCTGCACTCCATCAATAGCAAGAATGTCCGTCCTCTAATCAGGGGATCAAAACTGCACACAACACTCAAGGTGTGGTCTCACTAGGGCCCTATTCAACTGCAGAAGGACCTCTTTGCTCCTATACTCAACTCATCTTGTTATGAAGGCCAACATGCCATTCGCTTTCTTCACTGCCCGCTGTACCTGCATGCTTACTTTCATACTGATGAATTTGGAACCCCAGATCCCTTTGTACTTCCCCTTTTCCCAACTTGACGAAGCTTTTCAAAAAGGGGGGTGGCATGACAGGATTTGCGGAACCAGGGTTGGTATACAGGGTAAGGCCAACGAATGCCCTTGCATTGGTAGAAGTAGTGGTAAATGGCAATATACATTCAGCAGCACCTGTTCCGTTGTTTTGCACAATCCGCAGGCATTGCCACTTCCATTTTACTGCACATCTTGTATGTGTATGTGACAAATAGACTTGACTTACCTTGACTTGATGATGACTTACCTTGACTTGACCTACCTTCACGACTTGATTAGGCAGCATCATGCTAATCACATTTTGCAGTTGCATTTTGCTCTCATTGCTCATGGAAGTCCTGGTGTAGTGTTGCAGGCGACGACACTCGTTACTTGGATGACCTGAAATAAAAGCATATAATTACTTACCTAATTGTAGCTAATTACAAAATTGACCGTTGTGACGGAAATAGTAATAAACACCCACACAGCCTAGACATTTCAAAAATGTGATATTCTCAAGATCAGAACTTTAATATTATTGTATTATATGCTGCAAGTCCGTAACATATAATGTAATTATGCTCCTACCGCTTACCCCTTAGTCTAGCTCAGTAAAACACCGAGTCCAGTACTGGATCAACTAAAGCGCCTGTCCCACTGCGGGGACCTAATTTGCGAGTTTAGAAGAGTCTGCACTCTACTCTACTCTACGCCTTCATGCTCGAGAGAAGTTCGAGCAAGAATTTCATTGTCCTATCTGGGACACATGACAATAAACTCTCTTGAATCTTGATTAGATTATAGCTATTGACAGCTCCCGAACTGTAAAGTGTTCTAGTCACACACCGTATCTTTACTACTTCTTTATTCATACTACATACACAGACTGCTTCTCATAGCTGTTCGTGGTCTGTCACCGAAGCTAGAGAGAGAGAGAGAGGTGGGGAGGTTACAATTATACTAGTGATATGGGGAGTGGTTTAGTAGTGATGAAGTCATTATGTTAAAGGCACATGCACAACCCTCTACATCCTTCCCATTGGAAACGAAACAAAACAGCGATGACAGGGCGATCACGACTCATGCGCAAGTAGCAATTTAACAACAGTGTTTAAGCATAGTCCCCATAACGGTCAGGGGGCCTGACCACGCGCCCGGAGCGGGTACGCAACTCGCCACTTTCCTTCTCCGCAAGAACAACAGGAGACGGGACTGGGGGGGACTACGAACCGGAGATCCAGGGAGGGGGGGGGGGGGGAGGAGGAGGCCATCATGGTCAACCAGGTAGGAACGTGGCGAGCTAGCAGACTCGACGACCACGGCCAGACGAGAGTGGCCGGAGGGGGATTGCATACGTACCACCTGGCCAGGGAATAGGCGTGGGAGGGGGCGGCAGGACTTGTCGTGGGAGCGCTTCTGGACCTCGTGCTTGTGGGCAATGCGCTCCTGGACAGCATTAGGCTGCTGGACAGTGGGCACGAGCGACCGCTGGGAAACCGGGATGGGAGGCCGTGTAGTGCGGGTCATTAGCCGCTGTGCAGGCGAGCCCAGGGCAGGGTCACGGGAGATATTGCGGAGATTGAGGAGGGCCAGGCAGAAATCGGAGCCGGATAGCCGGCAGTGCTCCAGCAAGTCTTTGGCGCTGCGGACAGCGCGTTCGGCTAGGCCGTTGCTCTGCGGGTATTCGGGGCTGCTCGTGAAATGTCTGAAGTTCCAGGTGGCAGCAAAATCCCGAAACTCAGCGCTGGAGAATTGGCTGCCATTGTCAGATTGCAGATTCGCCGGGGAGCCAAAGGTGGCAAAGTGACGGCGCAGCCTGCTGATGACCGCGGCGGATGTCAGTGAATGCAGCTGGTCCACTTCGAACCAGCTGGAGTATGACTCCACCAGAACCAGGAAATGTTTGCCACGCCACTCAAAAATATCGGTGGCCACCGCCGTCCAGGGCAGTGCGGGAGCCGGTTGCTGCAGGAGCGGCTGGCGTTGTTGATGTGGGGACCGACTATTGCAGGTAGAGCAGGCAGAGACCCTCTCCCTGATGTCGTTGGCCATGCGTGGCCAGTAGAATTGGCTCTGGGCCTGGGACAGAGTTGCTTCGGCCCCGGGGTGACCGCTGTGGGCTGCGTTGAAGTAGTGGTCCCGCAGCGCAGCAGGCACCACAACCTTGTGGCCCTTCATCACCACCCCGTCGTGCAGCACCAGTTCGTCGCGGACCAGGAAGTAGGGCACGGCGCCGGCCGGCAGGGACGAGCGACGGTCAGGCCAGCCTCCCCGGATGACGTCGGCAAGTTGTTGTAGGGCAGGATCCATGGCAGTGTGCTTGACCAGGGACTGCATCTGCTGTGAGGGTACAATATTGACATTAGGCACCATCAGGTCCGACGACTCATACGGGTGGCGGGTGGTGGAAGTCAGCGGCGCGCGGGACAGTGTGTCGGCCACAAACATTTATTTGCCCTTGCGGTACACAATACGGAACGTGAAGCGCTGAAGCTGCAGCATCATTCGCTGCAGACGGGACGAGGCGACGTGGATGGGTTTGTTTAAGATAGTGTCCAGAGGTTGGTGGTCGGTCTCGACCGTGAAGGTGTTGCCGAGAATGTAGTCTTTAAACTTGGAACAGGCAAACATCACGGCGAGCAACTCCTTTTCAATTTGAGCGTAACGCTGCTCAGCGGGGGTCATGGTGCGGGACGCGTAAGAAACGGGCAGCTGCTGGTCATCGTGGAGCTGCAGGCAAGCGGCACCAAGACCGAACTTGGAAGCGTCGCAGGTCAGGACAATAGGACGTTTCAGGTCGAAGAACTTGAGCGTAGGGGTACTGACCAGCCTGGACTTCAGGATTTCGAAAGCCCTCTGATGTTTGGGGAACCAAGCCCAGGCAATGTCTTTTTTGGTCAGCTCCCGCAGGGGCGCGCTCAGCTCGCTGAGGTCGGGGATGAACTTCCCGAGATAATTGACCATGCCCAGGAAGCGCTGCAGGCTGGGCACGTCGGAGGGTGCAGACATCCCGGAGACCGCAGCCGTCTTCTGCGGGTCCGGCTTCAGCCCCGCAGCCGTGAGGACGTGGCCCACATAGGTGACCTCCGGGACGCGGAAACGACACTTCTTCGGGTTGAGCTTCTGGTTGATCTCGCGGGCCCGATCCAGGGCCTGGCGGAGGTGACGGGCGTGCTCGGAAATGTCCTTGCCGTAGACCAGAATGTCGTCGACGATGATGGCACAAGGTAGACCGGCAAACAGCTGCTCCATCGTTCGCTGGAAGACCTCGCTGGCAGAGTTGATCCCGAACGGCATGTGGAGGAACCGGAACCGGCCGAAGGGCGTGCTGAAGGTAGTCAGGAAGGAGGAACGTTCATCCAACGGTATCTGCCAGAAGGAGCTCTTGGCATCGAGGACCGAGAAGATCGTGGCCGGCCCAACCTGTGCAGCGACGTCCTCCACCGTCCGCATAGGGTAGTGTGGGCGCTTGATGGCAAGGTTCAGGTCCTTGGGATTGATACAGGTCCGGATTTCGCTCTTGTCTTTCTTAGCCGCGACCACCATGGTGGAGACCCACCTTGTGGGATCAGTCACCTCCTTGAGGACGCCAGTTGCCACCATGTGTTGCAGAGTCGACTCCACCTTGTCCTTCATGGCAAAGGAGACGCGGTGCGGCGGGCGGATCACGGGCTCAACGCCTGGGTCGACAACAATCATATAGCTGCAGGGCAGCCTGCCCATCACATCGTCGAAACGGTCAGGGTACTCGTTAAGCGGGTCCAGGGTGGAGCGCACCAGATGGATATCACGGTGGAACGAGACTAAGCCGAGGTCCTGGCACGCTCGTGCGCCCAACAGGGTGACGTTGTCAGTGTCCAGCAGATAAAATGTGAGGGGCCGAGAGGCCTGCAGGACCTTGCATAGTAATGTAGCCGTGCCGACAGGTTCGAGCACGCCTCCCCCGTAGGCATGCAGCAGGGAGTCGTTGGGAGTAACTCTCTCACCAGACCTTATCTTCTTGAAGAGGCTCAGGGACATAACATTCGCGACGGCACCAGTATCGACCTTGGCAGGGAAAGAGGAGCCGTTCACAACAACGTGAACTGAAGGGTCTGCAATCAGGGCAGGTGCATCCAGCAGCGAGAATATGCTGGTGTCGTCGTGGGAGGAGCCGTTATCAGAATCGGGGAGTTCGTCTAGGTGGTACTGGGAACCGACCGCGCTATCAGCCTTAGCAGGGTTGTTGACCATTCCCCGAGGAGCAGACGCCTGTTTCCGACGGGAACGGCATGCGGCAGAAAAGTGGTTCAGTTTCCTGCAAAAATTGCAAGATTTGCCTAGCGCCGGGCAGACATTGAATTGGTGGGAGGCAAAGTTACAGTTGGGGCAGCGCTGGGGACCACCACCACCAGGAGCTGGAGGTACCCGTTGCCGCGGCGTGGCAGAGGGGCGCTGGCGGCCCGTAACAATGGCAAAGTTAATGTCCTGGGCATCAGGCGGCACCGCGGAGGCGACAGCCGCGGCCATGCGAGAAGCATGCACGGCATCGTCCAAGGTCAAATCGGGCTTCCGCAGAAGTTCGGACCGAAGTTTCACGTCCTGCAACCCATAAAACAGGACATCGCGGTTCAATTGCTCGGGGGTCACTACGTCGCGCCAAATGCCGTAACGCAGCTATGTAGTTGTCAATCGACTCACCGGGGTTTTGACGCCGGGAGAAAAATTTAAACCGTTCAAGAATGCTGTTGGTGGGAATGTCACACAGCGCAGTAAACTTAGCGATAAGACATACCGGGTCCCGGGCATCTTCACCAACGCCGTAGACGAACGACTCAGATCGCTCCAGGGCTTCAGGACCAGCAAGGTTGAGGAGCAGGGAGGCTTGCGTTAACCGGGAGGGCTGCAGGGTGGGCAATCGTAAGGCAATGATGAAAGTCCCGCCGAAAGACCCCCCACCGGTGTGCAATGTCCGAGTCAAAGACCAGAATATCAGGTTTGCGGCAAGAGTGTGCCATGGCACAGAAGACACACAAGATAACGGGAAGGGAACTGGGAGATTACCGTATCTTTACTACTACCAATCACAAACTTCATCATTACATTGTTTCCACACAAAGTTCTAGCAGGAAGGCAGTTTACAAAATAATAGAAACATTTCTCCAGGTAGTATAAACAATTTGAACAAGGCTTCACACTTCACAAGATAACAGCACAAACACTCTGCAACATAATTAACAGTACTTTACAACACCCATTATCTGTCTAATTCTAATCATGCATATGTAACACCTCTTAGCTCTTCTACAAAACCCTCATGCATATAAACAAAAGGAAAGACATTTGGACCTCGCCTTATCATCAATTTCCATCTCGGGTCCAGACCAAAGATCTTATAGCGGAGCAAGATAGGCTACTCCTGCTAAATACAATGGGCTGGAATATCGAAGGTACACAAAATTGTTGGGGAAACTCAGCGGGTGCAGCAGCATCTATGGCGCGAAGGAAATAGGCGGGATGAAGGGGTTGAATATTCTGCAGCGTTCTCGGAAAGAAGGGGATGAATATTCTGCAGCGTGACTTTAGAGAGCTCGGAAAAATGCTGAAAAGCAGGACCTCCAGGGTTGTTATCTCCGGTTTGCTTCCAGTTCCTCGTGCTGGCGAGAGCAGGAACAGGGAGATACGGGACCTGAACGTGTGGCTGAGGAACTGGTGCACGGGGCAGGGATTTAGATTCTTAGATCACTGGGATCTGTTTTGGGGTAAGGGGGAACTGTACAAAAGGGACGGATTGCATCTTAACAGGTGTGGGACCAGTATTCTGGCAGGCAGGTTTGCCACTGCTACACGGGTGGTTTTAAACTGAATAAGGGGGGTGGGGTGTCGAATGGGCTAGTGGAGGATGGAGTTAAAGGGAAAGGGTTTCTTAAATGTGTGAGCGTAGAGACAGAGGGGTGTAAAATGAGGGTAGAAGCAATAGGTAGCAAGGTGAAAAGTAAAAGTGGCAGGCCGGAAAATCCAGGGCAAAAATCAAAAAGGGCCACTTTTCAACAAAATTGTATAAGGGGTAAGAGTGTTGTAAAAACAAGCCTGAAGGCTTTGTGTCTCAATGCAAGGAGCATTCGTAATAAGGTGGATGAGTTGAATGTGCAGATAGCCCTTCGAGCCTGCACCGCCATTCAATATGATCATGTCTGATCATCCAACTCAGTATCCTGTACCTGCCTTCTCTCCATACCCTCTGATCCCCTTAGCCACAAGGGCCACATCTAACTCCCTCTTAAATATAGCCAATGAACTGGCCTCGACTACCCTCTGTGGCAGAGAGTTCCAGAGATTCACCACTCTCTGTGTGAAAAAAGTTCTTCTCATCTCGGTTTTAAAGGATTTCCCCCTTATCCTTAAGCTGTGATCCCTTGTCCTGGACTTCCCCAACATCGGGAGCAATCTTCCTGCATCTAGCCTGTCCAACCCCTTAAGAATTTTGTAAGTTTCTATAAGATCCCCTCTCAATCTCCTAAATTCTAGAGAGTATAAACCAAGTCTATCCAGTCTTTCTTCATAAGACAGTCCTGACATCCCAGGAATCAGTCTGGTGAACCTTCTCTGCACTCCCTCTATGGCAATAATGTCCTTCCTCAGATTTGGAGACCAAAACTGTACGCAATACTCCAGGTGTGGTCTCACCAAGACCATGTACAACTGCAGTAGAACCTCCCTGCTCCTATACTCAAATCGTTTTGCTATGAAAGCTAACATACCATTCGCTTTCTTCACTGCCTGCTGCTTTGACCGGAACAAGATGGCGGAACAAGATGGCGGAGCAAGATGGCGGGGGCTGGTTGCTAAAATGTGTCATATAATCACCCATGAATCCGCCCATGAGCGGACTACACGTTTGCGTGAGAGTAACCCATCTTGCTCCGCTATAAGATCTTTGGTCCAGACTCCTTGGAGCATGACTCACAGCTTTCAACCGGCTTTGCAAAACAGGCTTTGCAATACAGAGATTCTCCATTTTGTGACATATTTTATTTGGCCAATATTATCATTAACAGGACTTAAGACATTACATGTATTCAAAAAATATTTTACTGATAGGCTGCATATATGTGGAGTTTTCACAATTCTTGTAAGAACTCATGATATAGAATCATAAAACGTTTAGAAGCTTAACAGAGACCCAATTCTTCACAAATTGAGCCCACATTTGTCAAAGTTCTATATAAAGTATGCTCAGAGGATCTTGTTTAATGCAAAAATGATCAGTCATTTATTAAATTGGCAACAATTTTGATAATCGAAGTCAATATTTCTCATGAAAATTGGCAATGGACTTCCGGTTTGAGAGGCAGATGGAGTAGACGTACTAAGCGAGTGCTCCGGTAATCTTATCATTTTCATAACATTCCGCCCTCTAACTCGGAACAAAGTCAGCTTTTCTTTACTTGTCGGTCATTTCTAAGTGTTGTCGTCTCTCTAAATGGCTTAGAAGGGTACAAGGTCGAGCAAAAAAGAGGGTGTTGACGTTAGCTTGGAGGCTATTACCACACTGCTTGAGCAACACCGTGAGGCACTCGCCACCGAGTTTAGAACTTCGTTCGGTCGGCTCGACTCAAAGCTAGACCAAATAAAGCTTACAGTGGAGGATCATGATCAACGTGTCTCGTCCCTAGAACTTTCAGCAGAGGATCTTAATCAGCGAGTCGTTGACCTTGAGAACATTTGTTCCACTCTGAGTGGTGACAATACTAAGCTAAAGGCTAAAGTGGCCGACTTGGAGGGCCGAAGTCGGTGACAAAACAACCGCATCCTCGGTCTACCGGAATCCACTAAAAGCGGACGGCCCACTGAGTTTTTTTCAAGTTTGCTGCGAGAGGTATTCGGGAGCGAGACGTTGGCATCCCCTCCAGAGGTCGACAGAGCCCATCGCTCTCTAAAAGCTAAACCTGCCTCCGGCCAGATACCGCGCACAGTCATTCTCCGCCTGCATCGGTACCAGACGAAGGATCTCCTCATCAGAGAGGCAAGGCGGAGAGGAAATCTCGAATTTCGCGACAAACCAATTCGGATTGTGGAAGATTACAGCCCTGAAGTTCAGAGCCAGCGTGCAGAGTACAGAGGCTTCATGTCAGAACTTTACAAACTGGGACTAAAGCCTGCTCTGCTATATCCAGCTCGACTCCGTCTCACGTTGTTCGGTGGAGCCAGAAAGTGGATAAACTCAGCCGAGGAGGCGCAGAAATACATCGACAGCCTCCCTAGGTCATCTAAAACCTCATAAAGACTCTGTTTAGGGACTTTGAACCCACTGGATGAGAGGTAACACTGTACAGTTCTACCTACTGACACGAAATGCAGCATGTCAGCTAACGTCTGTGGTTTGTTTACATGGCTAAACATGCTTATTCATCTGGGTGTGCTGCTTATTTAATAAGATGCTTATACAAAATGGCTACAGTCAAATATCACTATATGTGCACTGTAAATTAGAAATGATTTCCAGCTGGATTTTTGTGTGCTGTTACCACATGTGGCCTGGCCCTATATCTGTATGTTGTGTGTTTTAACTTCGGCTCTTTAAAAGCTTTTATAGGCCAGTAAGTAACTTTCAAGCTACAATCATATTTTCATGGACATGTTAACCCATGTGAGTTTTCGGTTACAGTTAACCATTTAGTTTACTGTTGACATAGTTCAGGGTTTACACTGTTCAGTTATACCAAATATTTTTTTGGGGGGCTATTTAGATAAGCCAAAATGGTATCATAGAGGTGCTTAAATGTGTTTTCTAATATACTATACTGGAAAAATAGTTTGACATTGGACAGGAAGATTCGATTTCTAAAATGTTTGTTTGGAAGCGCATGCTGCTTATTTCTATAGCAGCTTTCTTGGGGGGGGGGGGGGGTGGTTTATGTCACTGGCCGTAACATTTTAACAATTTATATAAACACACCATTACACACTAATCATTTTCAACCTGCACTGACCTGTTGCTTCGTATTCAGCCGGCCATTTGGTTCATTGTATTTATATTATAACTTAATGTTTTTCTTTATTATACATGGATAGACACATAAAGCTAGTAAGCTGGAATGTCAAAGGTTTAAACCATCCTGTTAAAAGAAGAAAGGTGTTTATCGCATCTTAAACAACTCAAAACAGAAATAGCCTTCGTGCAAGAAACTCATATCCGTTGCTCAGACAATGTCCGTCTCTTGTCAGGTTGGGTGGGGCAGGAGTTTCACTCTTCCTTTCAGGCTAAAGCCAGAGGAGTTTCAATCCTTATCAGCCAGAACATTTCTTTCGAGCTACATAATGTGATCTCTGACAAGTTTGGTCGCTATGTAATTGTAACTGGAAATTTATATAATACACTGGTAGTATTTGTCAACGTGTATGGCCCTAATGTAGACGATGTAAGTTTTTTTGAGCGGCTATTTTCATTACTTCCAGACCTGAACACATACTCTCTTATACTCGGTGGTGATTTCAATTGTTGTTTAGATCCTATTTTAGACCGATCCTCTACTAACCCCAGTACTATAAGTAAATCAGCTCGTATCATCCAAGCCTTTCTCTCCCAGTACGGTGTCTGCGAAGTGTGGCGCTTTTTACATCCACAAGATAAGGAATACTCATTTTTCTCACATGTCCATCATACGTATTCTAGAATTGACTATTTATTTCTTGATAACCAACTTCTACCCCTGGTTCATTACTGTGACTATGAGAGTATTGTCATTTCTGACCATGCCCCTATTGCTCTGGCCTTGTCCCTTCCAGATCTCCCTCAAAAGAGTAGGCAGTGGCGATTCAATTCAACTTTACTCTCGGATGATAAGTGTGTAGGGTTTATGGAAAGAGAGATAACTTTTTTTCACTAATACATCCCCTGAAATTTCTAGCCTGATCGTATGGGATGCCCTTAAGGCTTACCTTATGGGGCAGATCATACCTTACACTGCTCAAATAGAGCGAACATCCAATAAAGAGCGTTTAGATCTTGCTCATCAAATTGGAGAAATTGACAAGCAATATGCGCAAATTAAAAATCCAACTCTTTATAAAAGACGATTGGAACATAAAACCAAATTTGACCTACTCACTACTCACTCAATTGAACACATAGTTAAAAAAAATAAAGCCATGTTTTATACATATGGAGATAAAACTGACAAATTACTTGCAAACCAACTTAAAGGTGCTAAGGCAAGACAGAATATTTCTAAAATTCGCACGCTTAATGGCCAATTCACTTCGGATCACTTGCAAATTAATGACGCCTTCAGAGACTTTTATTCCCAGCTTTATACTTCAGAATCTCAACCGGATCATAAGGTAATGCATGACTTTCTGATCAGTCTAAATATTCCCAAACTCATATAACCATATAACCATATAACAATTACAGCACGGAAACAGGCCATCTCGACCCTTCTAGTCCGTGCCGAACACGTATTCTCCCCTAATCCCATATACCTGCGCTCAGACCATAACCCTCCATTCCTTTCCCGTCCATATAACTATCCAATTTATTTTTAAATGATAAAAACGAACCTGCCTCCACCACCTTCACTGGAAGCTCATTCCACACAGCCACCACTCTCTGAGTAAAGAAGTTCCCCCTCATGTTACCCCTAAACTTATGTCCCTTAATTCTCAAGTCATGTCCCCTTGTTTGAATCTTCCCTACTCTCAGTGGGAAAAGCTTATCCACGTCAACTCTGTCTATCCCTCTCATTATTTTAAAGACCTCTATCAAGTCCCCCCTTAACCTTCTGCGCTCCAAAGAATAAAGCCCTAACTTGTTCAACCTTTCTCTGTAACTTAGTTGCTGAAACCCAGGCAACATTCTAGTAAATCTCCTCTGTACTCTCTCTATTTTGTTGACATCCTTCCTATAATTAGGCGACCAAAATTGTACCCCATACTCCAGAATTGGCCTCACCAATGCCTTGTACAATTTTAACATTACATCCCAACTTCTATACTCAATGCTCTGATTTATAAAGGCCAGCACACCAAAAGCTTTCTTTACCACCCTATCTACATGAGATTCCACTTTCAGGGAACTGTGCACAGTTATTCCCAGATCCCTCTGTTCACCTGCATTCTTCAATTCCCTATCATTTACCATGTACGTCCTAGTTTGATTTGTCCTGCCAAGATGTAGCACCTCACACTTATCAGCATTAAACTCCATCTGCCATCTTTCAGTCCACTCTTCCAACTGGCATAAATCTCTCTGTAGACTTTGAAAATCTACTTCATTATCCACAACCCCACCTATCTTAGTATCATCTGCATACTTACTAATCCAATTTACCACACCATCAACCAGATCATTGATGTACATGACAAACAACAGTGGACCCAACACAGATCCCTGTGGCACCCCACTAGTCACTGGCCTCCAACCTGACAAACAACCATCCACCATTACTCTCTGGCATCTCCCATTCAGCCACTGTTGAATCCATCTTGCTACTCCACCATTAATACCCAACCATTGAACATTCTTAACCAACCTTCCATGAGGAACCTTGTCAAAGGCCTTACTGAAGTCCATATATACAACATCCACTGCTTTACCCTCATCAATTTCCCGAGTAACCTCTTCAAAAAATTCAAGAAGATTAGTCAAACATGACCTTCCAGGCACAAATCCATGTTGACTGTTCCTAATCAGACCCTGTTTATCCAGATGCTTATATATATTATCTCTAAGTATCCTTTCCATTAATTTGCCCACCACTGACGTCAAACTAACAGGTCTATAATTGCTAGGTTTACTATTAGACCCCATTTTTAAACAATGGAACAACATGCGCAGTACGCCAATCCTCCGGCACTATTCCCGTTTCTAATGACATTTGAAATATTTCTGTCATAGCCCCTGCTATTTCTACACTAACTTCCCTCAATGTCCTCGGGAATATCCTGTCCGGACCTGGAGACTTATCCACTTTTATATTTCTCAAAAGTGTCAGTACTTCCTCTTCTTTGAATCTCATAGTTTCCATAGCTACTCTACTTGTTTCCCTTACCTCACATAATTCAATATCCTTCTCCTTGGTGAATACCGAAGAAAATAAATTGTTCAATATCTCCCCCATCTCTTTTGGCTCTGCAGATAGCTGTCCACTCTGACTCTCATAATGGGCCAATTTTATCCCTCGTTATCCTTTTGCTATTAATATAGCTGTAGAAACCCTTTGGGTTTACTTTCACCTTACTTGCCAAAGCAACCTCATATCTTCTTTTAGCTTTTCTAATTTCTTTCTTAAGATTATTTTTACATTCTTTATACTCCTCAAGCACCTCACTTACTCCATGCTGCCTATAATTATTGTAGGTCTCCCTCTTTTTCCGAACCAAGTGCCCAATTTCCCTTGAAAACCATGGCTCTTTCCAATTTTTACTATTTCCTTTCAACCGAACAGGGACATAAAGATTCTGTACTCTTAGAATTTCACCTTTAAATGTATTCCATTTCTCTTCCACATCTTTCCCATAAAACAAAATGTCCCAATTTACTCCTTTTAAATCCTTTCGCATCTCCTCAAAGTTAGCCTTTCTCCAATCAAAAATCTCAACCCTAGGTCCAGTTCTGACCCTCTCCATAATTATATTGAAACTAATGGTATTGTGATCACTGGTCCCGAACTGTTCCCCAACGCGTACCTCTGCCACCTGACCCGTCTCATTTCCTAACAGGAGGTGCAGCACCGCCCCTTCTCTAGTAGGTACTTCTATGTATTGCTGCAAAAAACTATCCTGCACACATTTTACAAACTCCAACCCATCCAGCCCATTTACAGAATGTGTTTCCCAGTCTATGTGTGGAAAATTGAAATCTCCCACAATCACTACCTTGTGCTTACTACTAATATCTGCAATCTCCTTACATATTTGCTCTTCCAATTCTCGCTCCCCATTTGGCGGTCTATAATACGCCCCTATAAGTGTTGCTACCCCTTTCCCATTTCTCAGTTCCACCCAAATAGCCTCCCTAGACGAGCCCTCTAATCTATCCTGCCAAAGCTCTGCTGTAATATCTTCCCTGATAAGCAATGCAACACCTCCACCTCTTGCCCCTCCAATTCTATCACACCTGAAGCAACGAAATCCTGGAATATTTAGTTTCAAATCACAGCCCTCCTGCAACCATGTTTCACTGATCGCCACAACATCATACTTCCAGGTGTCAATCCAGGCTCTAAGTTCATCCACCTTTCTTACAATGCTCCTAGCATTAAAATATACACATTTAAGAAACCCACCCTCTCTTATTCTCTGTTTATTGTCTTTTTCTTCTCTCTCCCCTACATTTTGGGTCAGAGTGCTACCATTCTCTGCCTCCTGCCTCACACACTGACTGCTAGCTTTCCCAATTTGAGTCCCTCCCCCCAACCATACTAGTTTAAAGTCTCCCCAGTAGCCTTTGCAAATCTCCCCGCCAGGATATTGGTCCCCCTCGAGTTCATGTGCAACCCGTCCTTTCTGTACAGGTCGCACCTTCCCCAAAAGAGGTCCCAATGATCCAGAAACTTGAATCCATACCCACTGCACCAGTCCCTCGTCCACTCATTTATCCTCCACCTCGCTCCATTCCTACTCTCACTATCGCGTGGCACAGGCAGTAATCCTGAGATTGTTACCTTTGCAGTCCTTCTCCTTAACTCTCTACCTAACTCCCTAAATTCTTCTTTCAGGACCTCTTCTCTTTTTTTTACCGATGTCGTTGGTACCTACAGTGGCTTGCAAAAGTATTCATACCCCTTGAACTTTTCCACATTTTGTCACGTTACATCCACAAACGTAAATTTATTTTATTGGGATTTTATGTGATAGACCAACACAAAGTGGTGCATAATTGTGCAGTGGAAGGAAAATTATACATGGTTTCCACATTTTTTTACAAATAAAAGACTGAAAATTGTGGCGTGCAAAAGTGTTCAGCCCCCCTGAGTCAATACTTTGTAGAACCACCTTTCGCTGCAATTACAGCTGCAAGTCTTTTGGGGTATGTCTCTACCAGCTCTGCACATCTAGAGACTGAAATTTTTGCCCATTCTTCTTTGCAAAATAGCTCAAGCTCAGTCAGATTGCATGGAGAGCGTCTGTGAACAGGAATTTTCAAGTATTGCCAGAGATTCTCAATTGGATTTAGGTCTAGACTTTGACTGGGCCATTCTAACACATGAATATGCTTTGATTTAAACCATTCCATTGTACCTCTTGCTGTATGTTTAGGGTCGTTGTCCTGCTGGAAGGTGAACCTCTGCCCCAGTCTCAATTCTTTTGCGGACTCTAACAGGTTTTCTTCCAAGATTGCCCTGTATTTGGCTCCATCCATCTTCCCATCAACTCTGACCAGCTTCTCTGTCACTGCTGAAGAAAAGCATCCCCACAGCATGATGCTGCCACCACCATGTTTCACAGTGGGGACGGTGTGTTCAGGGTGATGTGCAGTGTTAGTTTTCCGCCACACATATAGCGTTTTGCATTTAGACCAAAAACTTCAATTTTGGTCTCATCTGACCAGAGCACCTTCCTCCACATGTTTGCTGTGTCCCCCATATGGCTTGTGGCAAACTGCAAACGGGACTTCTTATGGCTTTTTTTCAACAATGGCTTTCTTCTTGCCACTCTTCCATAAAGGCTTGATTTGTGGAGTGTACGACTAATAGTTATCCTGTGGACAGATTCTCCCACCTGAGCTGTGGATCTCTGCAGCTCCTACCAGAGTTACCATGGACCTCTTGGCTGCTTCTCTGATCAATGCTCTCCTTGCCCGGCCTGTCAGTTTAGATGGACGGCCATGTCTTGGTAGGTTTGCAGTTGTGCCATACTCTTTCCATTTTTGGATGATGGATTGAACAGTGCTCCGTGAGATGGTCAAAGCTTGGGATATTTTTTTATAACCTAACCCTGCTTTAAACTTCTCCACAACTTTATCCGTGACCTGTCTGGTGTGTTCCTTGGGCTTCATGATGTTGTTTGTTCACCAATGTTCTCTAACAAACCTCTGAGGCCTTCACAGAACAGCTGTATACTGAGATTAGATTACACACAAGTGGACTCTATTTACTAATTAGGTGACTTCTGAAGGCAATTGGTTGCACTGGATTTTATTTAGAGGTATCAGAGTAAAGGGGGCTGAATACCTTTGCACACCACACTTTTCAGTTTTTTATTTGTTAAAAAATGTGAAAACCATGTATCATTTACCTTCCACTTCACAATTATGCGCCATTTTGTGTTGGTCTATCACATAAAATCCCAATAAAATACATTTACGTCTGTGGTTGTAACGTGACAAAATGTAGAACAGTTCAAGGCGTATGAATACTTTTGCAAGCCACTGTATATGTACCACAACCTCAGGCTCCTCTCCCTCCCATTTCAGGATTTCTTGGACCCGTTCAGACACATCCCTGACCCTGGCACCAGGGAGGCAAACTGCCATCCGGGTCTCCTGTCTGCGTCCACCGAATCGCCTATCCGACCCCCTGACTATAGAGTCCCCTATTACAATTGCCCTCCTCTTCTCTCATTAGATTTTAGGAAAAGATTGGATGAACCCATATCACAGGCAGAAATAGCTTCAGCTATTTCCTCAATGCAATCAGGCAAATGTCCGGGACCTGACGGCTTTCCGGCAGAGTTTTTAAAAAGTTCCCTCTACTCCTTTCCCTACAGTTGTGTTCCGTTCTATCTGAATCCTACAGAGAAGGCTCTCTTCCTCCATCTTTTGCCGAAGCCTGTATTACTCTTATCGCCAAAAAAGGTAAAGACCCAACTGAATGCGCCTCCTACAGATCCGTCTCCCTTCTAAACACGGATGCTAAAATTTTAGCTAATGTTCTAGCATGTAGACTAGAGAATGCCCTCGCTACTGTTATATCTAAGGACCAAACTGGCTTTGTTAAGAACAGACATTCCTTCTTTAACATACGTCGATTATTAGATATTGTCTACTCTGCTTCTGAGGATGTCCCTGAGTGTGTCGTATCTATTGATGCAGAAAAAGCATTCGACCGCGTTGAGTGGGTCTATTATGGGCTGTTCTGGACAAATTTGGTTTTGGAACAAACTTTATTTCATGGATCAGGTTACTATACTCACATCCCACAGCCTCAGTTCGGACTAATTCCCAGTTATCCAAGTCGTTCGACTTGCATCGTGGAACCCGCCAGGGGTGTCCTCTGAGCCCCATGCTTTCGCAGCTGTAAGGATATAGCCGGTATTTGGAGGGGCAGTACACAGCATAAGGTCTCACTGTATGCTGACGACCTTTTGCTTTTTGTCTCAAACCCAGGCACCTCTCTGCATTCTGCTATGTCACTGCTCAATCATTTTGGTCAATTTTCAGGTTATAAGATAAATCTTGGGAAAAGCGAACTGTTTCCCATTAACTATGAAGTACAACCCTCGAATCTTACTAACTTGCCATTCAAAATTGAAAAAAACAAGCTCTCATATTTGGGCATTTCAGTTACGAGGAAATACAAGGATCTTTTCAAAGAGAATTTTATGATTCTGTTAAACCAGATTAAACAGACGCTAACACAGTGGTCACCCTTGTCAATGTCACTTGTCGGCCAGATGAATTCAATCAAAATGACCATCTTACCAACATTTCTGTTCCTTTTCCAGGCTCTACCAGTTTTTATCCCCATGTCCTTCTTTGACCATCTTGACTCAGTTCATTCCTCCTATATATGGAGAGCTAAGCGGCCTCGTCTTAATAAGACCCACCCTAAAAAAACTATATCCATACCTGCACTACTTGGTTCCTCGCTTCCACTCCCCTCAATTAAATCTGTAAAAAAAACCAGTGGTTAAACACTCTTTGAGGATATGGGTTCAATTCAGGAAATGTTTTGG